>NC_046362.1:13261370-13561370 GCF_011125445.2 Fundulus heteroclitus
TTCCTGCCTATGCTGCGATGCGTCAGAGCGTCCGCCATCTTAAATGTAGCAAATCTTGCAGTTACTCAGTCACTTTACAGTATCAGAGGGACTTTAATCTCTGAATATACTTTGTATTCGTAGTATTTTTTTGTAATATTACAAGTTTATTTTCGTACCCTTTAGCTTCATTCTCCTGAATTTTATTCTCCTAAAGAATAAAAATATTTAAAATAATCTAACCTGGCCCTATTACTCCAGGAGTGAAATAATTCTGCAAACTGTGATTATTCTGGAAATGTTCCCCCTTAATTCTAATAATATGATGTTTTTATCAGAACATTATCACTTTTGTGTTTGTTTGTTTGTTTATTTTTACTTTATTGACCTAGGACTTTTTTTTTCCTCATATTATTAATTTTAATTTTACCTCTTTAATACTCACCCAAAAAGTCTGTTCCTAAAGGTTCACATGTGACACGGTTTTATGAAATAATGAAGAACACAATGTTTAGATTTAACAAATTGATCCTTATATTCATAACACATACACACACAAATATATGTATGTATGTATGTATGTATGTATGTATGTATGTATGTATGTATATAAAATACTACACATATATAATATAGTATATAAAACTATGTGTATAAAATAACAGAACCCAACTTTTTTCTGCCACATACAATATGGCGGTGACGTTGACGTGCGAATCTGCGCCCTATGACGCGTCTACGTATATATGTCTGTGGTTTCAACCATTTTCGTTTCCAGCTCCACAGCAAAGACAAATCAGCTGGTTGAGGGAACAGGATGAAGGAAAACCAGGCAGGGATTTTACTTACCTGAAGCTGGACTCCCCACCTCTGGCCAATGGCAACACCGACTAATAAAAATAAGTCTTTGCAGCATCCTTCAGAGTAAGCACCGCCCCCAGAAGTGTGGAGACAAGAAACTGAATGTAATCTGTCTTTTTTTTCTTTTTCTTTTAAGAATCCTTGACAGCAGAATTTTGCAGTGCCTTGAAGCATTCACATATGTTTAACTTTTCCATATGTTTCCTCAATACTGCCAAAGACTTCATGGTAAACATGGATTAACTGACAAAACACTGCATAATTGTGAAGAGGGGAGAAAAAGAAAAACAATGGTCATAGATTTGTATATAGAACACTTTATTCTGATCCCACTAGATAAAATCCAGTGCAACAATTATTCTCAGAAGTGTGTAATTCAATCTCAGGGTGACTCTTGGCTGTTTCTCATCGCACAAACCAAGGAATACGACCGACACAAAGTCATGGAGATCTATGAAGCAGGGTTAGGGTATAAAACAAAATTCCAAGCCTTAAAGATGTCAAGGAGCACTGATCAATGCATCACCCAACAATAGAAAAGGCAAAAAAAAGCATTAGCTATAGAAGCACCCAGGAGGCCCATGGTAACTCCGTAGAAGCCGCAGAGATTCACTGCTCAGGTGGGGCAAAACCGATGACCTGACTATTTTCAGTCATGGCCTGTTATGGAAGACTGGCAAGAAGAAGCTGGTTGAAAGAAAGCAACAAGAAGTCCACTTTGTGGTTGGACACAAGCCCATTAGGGACGTGGGCAAACACATGGAAGGAGGTCCTCTGGTTAGATGACAACAAAACCTTGTTTTTGAAAGTTTAAGGTACCATGTATCATTTCTCTTCTGTTTGACAATTATGTGCCACTCTGTGTTGCTTAAAGGGGAAACATGCTGTCTAATGTCCTCCTTGTCACATTTAAATCATTCAGTTGTGCTCTATATGAAGTGAAACTGCAATGCTTTGGTCTGAATTACTCATTATTGTTGCTTCACAGTCCCATTTTTACCCCGGCTCTGATGTGCATCTGAGAGCAACTCGTTCTGGTGTTGTCTCTTTAAATCTAGAGGAAGCACTTCACTCCCTGCCCCCCTCCCGGTCACAGAGTAGTCTGCTCCACCTCATTCAGCCATTTTTCGAGTATGCTGGGTGACGGTGTAATGAATTGCATGAGTTAATACAACAACTGAACATTTTCACTTATCCACGAACCTTCAGCATCCTTCAGCTTGGACTACAAAATCGCAGTCAAAAATAAACATGGTGGATTTGCAAAACTGGTTAGCCAGAAGTCCTTTGCCTAGTTTACCAGCAAATACTGCGACGTAATTGTTCAAAAAGCGTAATACGGAATAGAGAAAACTGAACAAATTGAAAAATATGGCCCCGACATAATATAAAGATAACTACACAGCACAACTGGAGAGACTACATTGAGCTTTTGTGCATTCCTAAAGACTCCAAGCACAACTAAATGTATTTATGGGTTAAAACAGTGGATTTTGCATGAAATGTCCCCTTTAATCTCATAAAATCCAAATAAAATACATTAAAGACTTTTCTAAGGCATTGTATGTCTTACTCATGCTGGCCCTCTCTTCCTGTGAGCAAATATTTTCCATCACATGTTGTCTGCTCAAAGATCGGTCGTTATTCTTGTCTTGTCTGATCAATTTCTTACGCATGTCAAAAACTAGAGCTAAATATGACCTGGCATACTAGGCCTGTAATGAGGGGCGTCTGACTGGGCAAAGATCTGTGTGTTTCTTCGTTTTTTAGACACCCAACTTCTCTCTATGTGGCCAAACAGAAGGGCTGTGGTGTTTGCCCATGACCACAACAAGAGGCTTCTCCTACTTGGATGTCTCGTCATTGGACGGTGTCACTGTTTCAAATGGGTTTTGATTTATGAGATCATGCCACTGGAGACTGTTTGAATGCCGAGTAGTTTGGTTTCATCATGGCCAATTCACGTGTCACATCAATTTGACTCAAGTCCTTTAATGTTTTTAGGAGGATTTTCATTAGTCCATTAGAATCTGATTTACAGAGCAAGCGGCAGCTTTCCTCTGAGGGATCATTTAACACTGTAAGCCAAAGTGCTGGCCGTTAAAATATGACCTAGAAGAGATTTTTTTGCTGAAAGCTGATATGAGGGCAAATTTACTGCGTTGACCTCGCTAACGATGGCCCTTAATGAGCAGCTCAGACTGACTAAAGCAGCGAATGAGGAATCGGATATTTCCCCTCTTTTCCATATCAGCAGGAACTTTATGTAGAGGGGTGAACTTTGAAGTGTTGTAATGGTCTTCAGGGCCCTTCAACTATGCAGGCCTACTTCTGAGGTGCCAGCGGAGCCGGGCTGGAGCAGCATGACCGTTGCTCTTCTTTCTTGTTTGTTCCAGATATACGCCACTTATCTGGAACAAATGCCCAGAAGACTTTAAAAGTACTGAAACCTTGAGATCCTTTAAATCGAGATTAAAAACCTATTTGTTTAGAGTTGCCTTTGTCTTATATATTGACCTGCCGCTACTATTCCACCGCAATGTGCTTTCTGCTGTAATGTTTTCTTTTTTTATGTTCTGTTCATGTACAATACTTTGAATTGTCTTGATACTTAACAGTGCTATACAAATAAACTTGCCTTGATTTGTTCTTAGTGGTTATTCATGATTTAGCTGTGAAAAATAATTAAAATGGTTATAGAAATACTGTCTATCTTGTCTCTTTGGTTTAATCAGAACAATGGAAGAGGGATTTATAGCATGGCTGAACAGAGTAGACAGAAGTAGATGCTTTTTTTATTCCTTCTAGCAAAAAAAGTAACCCTGAACTTGTCTTCACAGCAATGTTGCCCTTTACATTTTCATGAACACTCAACTTTTCATTCCCATAATTCTATTCTTGACAGTGCAGAGTAAATTATTATTAAATTAACACATTTAATAATTTTTAATAGATTTTTTTATTTATTTATTTATTTATTTGTAGCTTATTTTGACAGCGCGGTGGAAGGGTTTGTGGTACTATTATAAGATAATTTTATTTAACTTAAATTCAAATAAAAATTTGTTAAAACCACAAGTGAAGGCTAAAAAAAAAATGCCTCATGCAAGACAGCTCAAGCAAAATCCACATTTCTAATCATCTTCCAGTTTTAAGCAAAGCATGTGAGTGTGTGTGTGTATAAACTTAACAGATTAACAGACTTTAAATAACATTTTTACTCTTAAATTATTTAGAGAACAGTTTATTTCAAAAATGAAAACCAACATTGACAGAAAAACAAAGTATTAATTCTATACAAAGTCCTGCACCATGAGGAGACCTCTCAGGTGCTGTTTTTGGTACTAAAAAATGGACGGGCTTAGGAGACATTTTTCAAATCTGGAACAAAAAGCTGCTCAACCTCTGACGTGAGGATTGGAGAACACTGCCCCAGCAACAACTTTAAAAAAAAAAAAAAGCACAGTACGTGCAATAACTTATTGCATTATTGGAGACCATCAAAAGTAAAAAATATTTGGTTAATATACTAAAAAAAAGTTGCTTAAAACCACAAATACATCAATTTGTTTTGAGAAAAACAAAAGCAAAACTTTACATATTAAACTTTACACATTATTGCTGTTATACTTCATTGGTTTAGAACTGGAGGTCCAATACTTGAAAGAGAAGCAAAAACAAATGTACAAATAAACAAATATTATATATATTGTTCACATTCAAACAATATGACATCTTTAACTTGAATTTAATTGCATTAATTCAGTAGTATCAACACAGATGAAGCGGCAGAGGAGAGGAGCACTGAGGAAGGACACAGTCAAAAGGACCAATGAGGAACTCGCTTAGGGTTGAAACCAGTCATTTAATTTATTTTGTCCAAGTTTCAAACAATCGAGACATGCATGAGACCTATAACCAAAAAAGTCGTCTATAAGAGTAGCTAAAGTTGGTCCTGAAAACTGCACTATGCACCCTTTCTTTAGTAAAAACCCTCATAAAATACACTGAGCTTTAATTGTAATGAGAGTGGTGGCTCTGCAAGTGTCATAGAGAGAAATCAGCCAAAACGATGATGAAGCCTGTCATTAGGTTCGTCCTGGAGCCCAGCTCTGGTGATAACCCTCTGACGAGACGAGGTAGGGACCAGTTTGTGCCAACGCTAACAGGTCCCTGCTTTCTGGCTCTATCTCGACCCCGTGAGCCGAGCGTTGCAGAAAGCTGGAGAAAACTTCAGGAGGGCCACTGGGCAGCCCTGCAGACCGCGGCACCCTCTGAAGGAACCAACTTTTAAACGACAAATCGAGCATCTAAAAATGTTTGCAGCCCTCAAGGCCGTGATTTACCCCGGCGTTTACGCGGCCGGACATCTCGGGCTGACGCTAATTAAGTTTGTCTCTTCCTGTTGGTTGCTGATTGAAGCTGGCAAGGTAGGTTGGTGTTAAAGGTTGCCACGGCGTGTCTGCCAGCGGGGACTCTGTTTCCTGAAACTCGAGGACTGAGCCCCGTGGAGGCGACCCTGGGAGGGGAAATGACAGCTTGGTTTTGAAATTACTGCCAGCCTACAAAGCCAGACCAAATCGACGCGCCATTTCTGCTCGAGCTTGATTAGCTTCACCTCACTGCGTTAAACCTTTGCCCTTCTCTGCAGGGAGATGAACTCCCCACAACGGGCTCGGACAAAATGATTGTTTTCTGTCATAATTGTAGTTTGCAATAGAAAGTGACAGGATATAAACTGTCCGGCCCTGTGTACGCGCCTGGGAACGCTCACAGTGAGCGGACTGGTTCTCAGGCAGCTTACAAAATGCCAGCTTTGTTTAGAAACATACTTAAACAGGTTTATGCAGTCTGAGGAGAGAATCTGAAGGGGGGGGGGAAGACACATCCGTTATGAGTGCAGCAGGACGGCTGAAATGGAAGTATGAGAAAGGAGGAAAACGACAAGAATCCTGCTCATTGCTGTACGCTAGGATACGTCCGATCTAATGTCCGATTCTACATACTTTTTCAGAAAGATATTTCAAACCTATTTTATTTGTCTAATTAAAGATATATGTCCCCCATGTTAAAAGGTAATGAAACCCTGTACCTCAATGAGACCTGAGATAAATGACCTATACACAGCGCTCATGTAAAGATGTGTTAATAGCTTTAAAATACAATTTCATTGCAGTACCATAATCTCACACCAAAAAGTCCTATCTTTAATTATAGAACATCCATCCAGTGGGAAATAATTTGACGCCGTGTCACTTCCAATCTTAATACTTTGTACGACCCCCTTTTCCACACAGGAAAGCTCTTATTCGTCTGTAAGATTTACAAGGTTAGAGAAAACAGACAGGGATCTTTGGCCATTCCTCTTGACACAATCTCTCTAGATTGTTTGGAGTCCTGGGTCCTTCCTTCAGCTCACCCTACAGCATTTCTTTAGGATTTAGGCTCAAGGACTGAGATCGCCATGTAAGAAGATTGGTTCTGTGTCAAGTGAACCAAAGTGAACCGTTTCCATGTGAATTGGCCACATGTTATGGATCATTATCTTGTTGAAAGGCCTAATCATAACCAATTTTTAGTGCTCTGGTAAAGTACATCAGATTTCTATTTAAAAGGTCCTGTTATTTCAAAGGGTCTATGATACCTTGCATTGTAACAAGGCTCTGGGGCCTTTGGAGGAGAAACACAGCATCACGGATCCTCCGCCGTACTTAACACTAGGCATGGGGTACGTACTTTTGCACATATTAATTTCACACCAAATCCACCTGGACTGTTTGTTGCCGAAAATCTTGGTCTGGCGCTCATCTGACCAAAGCAGCCAGTTCCAATTAACTCCACATATTAACATTTGTTAAAGGCTTTTTGGAGCAGGTACATAGCGTATAATGGTTCTTATGGAGAATTAGGGACCCCCAGAAGGTAAATTGTCGCTCACTAACTGAACTTTGGGGAGTTTTTTTTTTTTTTTTTTTACCGTGTGATCTCAGATTATTGCGCAAATATATAGAACGCCATCGATAACTACATCTTAGTTTCAAGACACTCTGCTCAACTTAATAAAGCTGAAATTGTAAAAAGTGCCACCATTGGTGATTTAGCTAATAACCGTTCATTCTTAATATTTACTTAAATTAAAGGTTGTTTTTTTTTTACATTTTAAGTGTGAGATCATGCTACTACAGTAAAATATAATTTTTTTAAGGCATGTTACCCGTCTTTATCAGGAATGTGAATATGTGCAGAGGGTGCTGCTGTCTCTCTCTCTTTAATATAGCATCTGCTGATGATCATTGTCACAGCTTATCTCCTCTGTCTCCCCCCGTTCATTTGACCTGTGTTATCATCAGTGCTCTCAGGACAAAAAAAAAAAAAAAAAAAAAAAAATCCTCTCCTCCTTCTCAGTGCTCGCTGATGGCTGCTCCGGAGATGAGGCCATCGAGGGGACCAGGGCGGGTCTGCGCTGGGACATCATGTAGCCCAGGAGATGGCTGCGCTGTGTTCCTTGGCCTTCATCCGCAGCGCAGCTATGCTCGAGGACTTGCGATCTGGATCAACGTTGAGGTCGTAGCCGTTAATTCCCCCGCCGAGCCCGGCGCCCCCGAACAGGCTGCCCATGTGTGTCTGTCCCATGTGGCTGCTCCCTGGACTGGGCACACCCAGGAAGTCAGAGACGCCGCCGGGAGCATGAGGGTGAGGTGGCATGCAGGAGGGGACGGAATCGCATGGCACAACGCAGCCTGGCACCGGAGAGGCTCCGCTGCTGCTCCCGATCCATGAAGGGTTCTGGATCTGAAGGAGAAGAGCAGGAATTATCGTTTAGTGTGAACGGTAATGAATTCAAAACAGTCTGAGAAGAAAATGTGACGGCGCAAACTACTAGTCTGCTTCGTCGCTTGACTTTTTAAAAGCCGTTGTAGTGGTAGAGCCAGAACTCATTTACGAAAGCCAAACTCGTACCTCAATCTTAGTATTTAGGAATGCTGGTAAACACGGCTGCATGGGTGCATGTTTATTACAGCTTCTCTTGCCTACCAAATGCTTCTTCAATTTCAGCCATGCTTCTGGAAACTGGGCTTTAAGAAGGATTTAGGAACTAAATGCAAAAATAAACCAAGTCTTTTAAGATAAGAACTTATTAATCATCACCTCTGACCAACAAAAGTATGCTACTGTCCAGAAAACACAGCTTTATTTCTCATAAAAATGTTTAATTACACTGGTAATCATCCAAATCTTCTTTATTCCAAATAGATTACCAATTCTGCAAGATATTTTAACGGAGATTCAAAAAGCTGTGAAATTCTTCTACTTTTTTTATAACTGTTTGGCTAAAACCATTTTTATGTATTTCTATGGTGTATTCACAAAACAGATTGCACTAATTACAATCTAAAGCTGTAAAGATATCAATACAATCGGTGGCTTTTCCCCCCCACTTTTTCTATTCTTGTGCCAAAAAGACCACCAGCTTTCAGCGGATGCTATTTTTCCACACAGCATAAGACAGTTTTAGTATGAATGTAAAGCTGTTTGCTCTGCCTGTAATTTACATAAATATACAAACATATGGTCACAGTTTTCCCAAAACGCATGCATAATGTCTAATTTGGCCAACTGTATCAGTAAAGAGAGATGCTATATTCCTCTACACCGATGTTTTCAGCCAATACATAAAGATTACTATATAAAAATCCCAGAAAGCTAAAAACAGACTGGTGCACCCTTTTTTTTTTTTCTCTGGCCATGACAGAGAACTGAGGATCTCATTGTTGATATGATTTCAAACGATTCCTCTCCAGGACTTCTATACGCCAAGGCTAAAACATCCATAACCGGAGGTTTCTTAGCAATTGTTGATTACTACTTGACCTTGGAAATCCTTACCTGTGCATAGTTTTCAGGTCGGGTGAGAAGAGGCAGTTCGTAAGCGGTGGAAAAGTGTGTGCGCACTTGTTGCATTTGGCCGAAACGCTCCCTCTTCCTCCACTTGGCTCTGCGATTCTGAAACCACACCTGCAAAGAAAGCAGTCCATCAGAACAACCGCTTCACACAAAAAGCATTTTAACATCTATTTTACATATATCCACTAAAGTCTCTATAGGATTTGAAATACCAAGTTAATATTGTTGGAAAAGCGTCCATTTCGCTGATCTAGTCAAAGTTATTTATTTTTTTTTTTTTTTTAAAAAGCTAAATTGTATTGAGTATAGTAAAGAAAATAAATTCTGCTACACATGAAAGTTCTTTTGAGACTTGACGTGTCTTTAAAGTGCTGTCCACTTTGAGCTATTGATGTGAAAATGGTGAGTCTCCCCCAGCGCCGTGTTTCAGCTCCACCCTTTGATACAAAGCCGTCTGCCTCCCTTCATGCTGCCAGCGTCGACAGATCCACATCTGGGCCTGCAGCTGTTCATAAATCACTCTCAGAAAGGTGTGCTCTCTCCCATATGTCAGCGCGGGGAATCCCTGGGTACAGTTCATGAAACAGAGACTGAACTTTTGACCAAGATGATATATTTATGCATGGACTAATTATCTCTTGAGTTTAACTGCGGTTCGCGTTGCTTCTGGTAGCTTCGTCCCGGTCTTCTGGATCAATAGGTTTAAATAATGCTGCTTTCAGTAACATGCTGAGAGATGTAGCACAGGCTTCTCGGCATTCCTTTATTGTAAGAGAGCATGACTAAAGAGGAAAGGTGGGATGTGATGTGTGCTCTAAGCATAAAAACATCTGCAGGCTGAGATAACTCCGCAGGAAGTTTCTTAAATGTTATTTAGAGTGGCAGTTTTTGATGTGAGAGGTATGGCTCACCGCTCAGGGTGGCATCTCATCAAACACATGATCAATGGGAAGGGATCCTTGTCTTGATGCCTGTGTTGTGCAGATTTCCCTCCTCGCTGCTGTAAAGATGTCACCTTTTTAATAAACAGCTGCTCTGTTGATTGCTTCCCTGTGACTGAAGCTGTCAGAGCTGCGTTCCAGATAACATGAATATCAGGCTCAGTTAATTGTGGGCACCCCAAAAGTCTCACTGTAACATCTAGCTTATAAAGATACATGAAAGAAATTTGATATTGCTCCATTGTGAACAAGTTCTGGTCTGCGGTGTGCGCAGATTTCAGCCTTATATATAGTGAGCTTGAAAATCAGACTGCATTGTTTTTAAATTAAGTTTTGTAACCTTGTTAAATGAAAAGTATGGGAAATTTGGCTTTGTGCATTTTTGGATGGGAATGTTTGTGCAAAAATCGATGGTGTGGATTTTGTTATCGAAAATCCAAATATGTAGTTGTGAAAGAATTTTGTCCACTTGTAAAACAAGTTTTTTGAATGCAAAGATAAGAATTTGTGTTTGCAAAAAAGATTGGTGTCTATAAAATATTTGCCGTTAGAAAATTACGTCTGTAAAGGTAAAGATACATGGCAAAAAAAAGAAATTCCTAGTAAAACTAAAAATTCTGTACAAATTAAGCATTATTTTCAATGCAATATTGAAATATAGATCTGTTCCTAATGCATCTGCTAGGTTTTCTTTTTCCCTTCCCCCTAATCTGACCCCTGGTTTCTTTCATTCTTTTTTTTTTTTGCTCACTTAAATAGTTTTTCTTCCCTTTTCTGATGCTTGGGCTGTTGACAAGCTTTTTTTTGATCTGGTGTATCTAGTAAAGTGGTTGAGTGTATATCCTGATGAAGGTGTGAATATCAGATTTAATCTCCGATGCAGTAAAGAAAATGGCACCATCACCGCGCTTTGATTAGTGCCACTGTTGGTTCCCCATGGAGACTGAACTCATGGCACCAAAATGCTAACCCGGGTGCTGTGTGATTACTTACTTTACTTTTTACTTGTTTTGTTAGCTTCTTGTTATTTCTTCTCTTAAAGAAGTCTTTTGCTGAATTTATTCTCCATTTTTTAATGCTTATTTATGAACATAAAAAAAAATATGTTTTACGTTGAGTACTTTTGCTTCCAGATATCTCTTTTTCCATTTCAATGAACAAGAGCTGAATTGAAGAGGAGGGGATAGTGGGAGTCTCCACATGTTTGTTTGCATCTATTTGTTGGTTGTCTGAATCCAATCCTCCCGAGAGAACTGTGGAAACGTCTTCAAAGAGTCTGGGGAGAGCAATCCCGCTTCGGCGCGGGGGCTTGAACCCGTATTGTGGGTTGATTCCCAGCCCAATCAGCTTGTGGTTTTCACAGTCCCTGACATGCAATTTTCCCTCAGTTATTCCCTTCATATGCCACCACCCCCACCCCAACCACCCATGTTTTTCTCACTGTCATCATTTCTCTTAGTAAAGAAATGCACATCGAGGTTCAGAGGCAGAGCTAAAGTGTGTCGCCAAATCTGAATTCGCAGGATGCGCACGGTTGGATAACCGCATTTTGATTTGCAAAGTGCTTTCTGATGAGCCAAGGACTAGGATTTACTTCGAAGACATTAAATCAAGCAGAAGAGCCCCAGCATGCGCTCTATGAAAATGTCTCGTTTCCATAGATGCTTTCAACAGATTAGGCCACACATTGCTGATATAACTTCTTGTTTTTATATTTATGAGAGATAAAGATAACATTGGATTCAGACATTCCTGAGTTCAGCTGGTGGGATTAGAGGTTTTCAAACGGGGAAGTTGATATATGAGCTTGTTACTGGATCCCCCGATGTCAAGGTGAAGGTTTGGTGCCCTTTGTATTATGTCATAAGTTTAAAAAGGGAGCTTTGAGTCTATGCAATGTTCCCACTGAAGGTTTGGGGTCTATTATTGTTTTCCATGTCTTCCTGTGGGGGAACTTAAATTACATGAGCACATTACATTACAGGTCTCCACATATAAGCCCTCACACATGACAGGGACCTGTCTGGATGGATGTCCCCTCATGGTGGATTTATATTTAGAGAGAAAAACACAAAAAAAAGAAAAGCAAAAAGGTGTCCTTTTCAAATGTATTGCTCTCTTTTCTTTGCCAAGTTCTATATCAATTCTTTATTTTAAACCTTCAGTGTTAATATTGTATTCAACATCCCTTGGGTCAGAACCTGCAGGCAGCATTTCATTTGCCCTGGGAAAACATGATGTCATTTAAAGATTAATATCTCAACTGTCAAAGGTCTTTAAATGTTCTACTTTCCTTCAAAGAGATACGTCATTCTCAGTTTGTTGAGTCGTCGTCTTAATTGTAACAAATCGAGATAAAGTCACTCACTTTTTCATCCTAATCTCTTTGCGGCCCTCCCACTCCTCTGTTAAAGCTCATCCTCTTCTGTCCTGCAGCGCCCCTGCCCCCGTAACACTGACCCCTTCGCTCTCGCCAAACGCCGCTTTCCTCCCACCTTCCTTTTAAGTCGGCCAAGGGAAGTGGGGATATTGGAAAGTGAGGTTGGAGAATGTTCAAACTGGGGCTTGTTTTCATTTCATGTTTAATTTCCTGACGCCTAAGCCCTCGGCTTCTCCACGCCTAACCTTCTCGACCTCTGGGAAGCGTGCAGACGAGAGCGACAGACTGGGCCGTCCATACACACACAGAAAGCCGAATTCGCTTTATACAGAATTTAAAGTCTGAAAGCAACAAATATTTTAAAGCTGGACTTTCTAAAATAAAATAAAATAAACTTTTACAAACTATTTTGGAAACACCTATATTTCTTGTCATAAGTCTAGCGCAAAGTGTATGAAATGTTTCTCAGATTCTCCCCTGAATAGACAGACACAACCCAAATACCTTGAAAATGACATAATCCCCAGAAGTCAGATGTTTCCTTTGTTTCCCCTTATCTTCTATATTAAAAACATTTAGTCTTTTGGCTTTTTGAGAATTGTCACTTTTTAAAGGGATAGTTCACGAATTTTTGAGCAAGGTTTTGCTAAACGGTTATAAGCAGTTAATATAATACCTGCAGCAGATATAACTCCCTTTGTGTCATCATTTAGAACAGGCCCAGATTAGTTGATCCCAGAGGCCAAAGATAAGCAGACCTCTACCATCTTAAAAAAAATGTCAGTATTAAAAACACAATATCAGAATTCATGGTTCCGTCAATGGCAGCACATTGTGGAGGTCTTAAAGAAGCATTGCAGCCCTAGACAATCACACAACACCCGCCGTGTTTAACGTTCTGTATGATGGTCTTTTTCTGAAAGGCTCTGTTAGTTTTACCTGGGCCTTCCAAAATGTTTCAGTTTTGTCTGATCTGGGTACAGGAAGCCATCTTTAACAAAGATGAGATCTAGCTTTTTGTTCTTTTTGGACAGGCTGTGGTTGTCACCTTGAAACTTTCTGCAGGAAGCCATTTTTGCTGAGTTTGTTCTTTTTTTCTTGAATCAAGGACTCTGGCCTTGACTCAGGTAAATAAGGTCTGCAGTAATCTAGACGTTGATCTGGTTTCTTTGGTGTGTCAATGCACTCTTTGAGTACTTTTCCCCCATAATAAATGCAATCATCATTTGAAAGCAGCTATTTTTATTTCCATCTATCCATTTTCTTACTCGCTTTATCCCTCATGGGGTCACGAGGGCTGCTGGTGCCTATCTCCAGCATTTCAGCTATTTTTATTTGTTCGTGTTATTTTTGTCTGATATTACAATTCTTTAAGGATTAGAAACATTTCAGTTTAGCAAAATCAAAAACAGAAGAAATATATTTTTCTATTCTTTTTCGTACACTATCTTGACACCGTTACGAGAGTTTCCAGTCAAAGTTCTCATTCAATTTCAAACTTGATGCTGGTTTAAAGACCAGTGAAATAGCATTTGCCCAACACTGCCATGACAATTTTTTTTTTTAGTTTAAAACTGTTTTACTGAAGTTTGCTTTAGTCTTGCTCCTCTACCCATTAGCTCCAGGACATACGAATCTGGACTTATACTAAATTAAGTCCCTGAGAGAGTTATCCACTTCAGGTAAGATATTAACAGCTTATAACTATTTAACAGAACCCCTCCTCAAAAATTCTGGACTTTACCCCATGCAGTTTTCTAATTTTTACACAATACTTAATCACTTATCATCCTGACTTTCAGTGCCCTCATCCTAAAAAGCATACCCACAAGGATGAAATCTAGTGACTGCAAACACTTACAACTTTTGTTTGTATTATTTAGCAGACATCTGCAAGGAAGGTGGCTCAATACTCTTGGAGCTCGTAGAGCTTGGCGGTGATACAGTAATTGCTAAAGACGCTGACAGCAAAATGCAGCTTACAGAGCCATTATGGAGCTTTATTTATGCTCCAGAGCCAGCAGGCAGGGAAAGAGAGAGAGAGAGAGGAAGAAGGAGAGAGGGAGGGCAGAGTCTCAAGCTACAAAAACAGCTTTGAAGTCCAGCCGTCTCACCTCATCTCTGTCATCCAGGTCCGCTGCAATTGATAGAGTGCCTCACTCACTTACTCACACACGCATGGCCCCCCTTCCTCCATTAAAAAGCAGGCAGCGGGGTGAAGTCCAAGACTGGGGTTCAGAGCTAATTGTACCGAACCGGTGGCAGCAAAAGTCACATGAGTGATTACAGAAAGCTGCCGCCAGACTTTATGAAGACATTCATCACCAAACTGAGGATGAAACTGAAGGACTCTAATGGTGGCGTTTAGGCAGAGAACATTTTCTGGTGTGCGTTTCAATTGCTGTTCTGCTGGAGATGAAACGGATCCTCCGGTTGCCTGGCGAGCTGCGAGGACAATTGGATATCCCTGGACTTTGTCTCCGCAGACCTTCGGTTAAAATTGTGGGGTTTAGTCTTGATTGCGCACGTATCTGGGGCCTGATTTTTAGATGTTTTGGGTCAAACCTCACAGTGACTCTGCTGTGCGCTCGTAAGACGAAAAAAAAAAAACGTAATCGTGTTCGTCTGGGGAACGGACGGGCCTGTGTGAACGCTACACGAATGTGCTTATTTTACTGTACCACCGCGAGGACCAGGCCAGGTTCCTCCGTCCCTGACTATGTCTCAGGCCGCGCGTGGAAATTGAAACTGGCATCTCGGAGTGTCTTTTATATCCGTGCCAAACAGCTTTGATGACTTTCCATGTGTTTTCCTTTCCTTGCCTCCAGAGCGGTGCGGTGAAGTGGTTTGAACATGCTAGTCGCTGCAGAGAAACCCTTGGCCTCTGACCTTCATGTGAAGCCTGCACCGTGTGAGTGCAGTGAGCAGTTTTTTTTTCCCCCAGTCCCACCCACCCTACACTCTGATCTAAAACTGCCATGGGGGATAAAATAGATTTAAAACAATAAGCTTTGCTTTTCTGCTGATCAGAACAATCTTTATCAACACACCAGAGTTATCGCTCCCTGCTTTAACTGCCTGGTCCCTGAGTGTTTACCAGCAAGCAAACAACAACATGACCATCCTCATTATTGTTCCTGCTATGACAGACACTCATATATGCACGCTTAACGGCAAACCTGTACCGTTCTTTCACGTAAAATGAAATTCACATGCCAAACACCAAACGGTCCTGTTAGTACAGCTATCACGGACAACATGTATCTGTATAACCTAAACATAGTGGTTAGTTTGTTCCTTTCTGTTACATGAAACCACCCTGACATTTTCAATTAGCAAACAGGCGCAGATGTTAAGTTGGCTGGTCTGGTCGTCGTTTTTAGTCATTGGACCTTCATCTGAGGCTCTAGAGTTCTGCGTGATGTCAGTTTCTTTTAGGTAGTCGTTCTCGTTTATGGTGAGTTTTATCTTTTTATAACTGATCAGGCTTTTACAACACAACAATGTGGTTGGTCTTTAAAAACAAATGCGCTTTATTTAAGCCACCGTTTCACAATTCTGAAGTTTGGAGTTGAAAGTTCGAGGTGGGTCAGGATCCTGTATAATTATAGTCCTTCCTGGTAAAGATGTTTTGCCTTCTGGTAAACTGCTGTTAAGAAGACATTAGGCTGAAGTTCTGATGTTCTGACAAACCTGGATGCTAATCCAGGCTTACTGTCGCAGTTCCAATCATTTTAAACATTTGAATTATTTCTTTAACTTTTTCCTGGAACTTAACACGTACTTTGCCAAACTCACCAGGTACTTTTGGGAACCTTCAATAACCGTGATGGATACCTGCTAAAGTACCTGGTAGGTTCTGAATATTTCCTTCTAAAGTACCAGGCACATTTCTTTAAGGTCCCCGGTAGGTTCCAGGAAATTAAGGGTAAAGTAAGTATGTGGCACGTAAGGTCTGGAAAGTATGGTCTGTACTATTATTTCATGCCAAGGTGGGCAGTGTCTTTAGATTTTGTTTAAACACAAAATTGTGTCTTCATTCCAGGGGAAATAGATTATTTAAATAATTGCGGTTGTTTATTTATCCTCACCTGAACCCGAGCCTCTGTCAGGTCCGTCCTCAGAGCCAGCTGCTCGCGAGCGTAAACGTCGGGGTAGTGCGTCTTCTGGAAAACCTTCTCCAGCTCTTCTAGTTGGTAGCTGGTGAATGTCGTGCGGTTGCGTCTCTTCTTGCCTTTGTTGCTCTCTGCCTCACTTTTCTCCAGAGGGCTGGAAAGGTCGGACCCTGGTCGTTCGCTTGGCCCCTTCACGCCGGGCTCCTTTAGGTTCAGGTAGCTGCCTTCCATCCCAGGAGGGTCAACATTTGGAGGGAGTTCAGACTCTGTCAGGCCGCTGTTGTCTTTTCCTGTAAGTGTACGGATAAAACGGGAAAAGATTATTTTTATGAGATTATTATCAATAGATTTAAAGGTAAGATGCAACAAGAAGTTCAGTTTGATTATCATATGATCTTTAACTAATCTGGACAGTAAATTGATGAGTGGCCACTGGAACATGACAGTATTCTAGAAACTCCTACAAAGAGGAGGATCTTCAGCCCTGAAATTCCCATTGTTGGAATTTTATAAAATGATGCAGTCTTATTCTATAAGTAATAAAGAGTTTTAACTGATCTGTTTGTACAAATGCCAAAAAAAGGAGAATTTAAAAATGACCTTTTACCACAGTGCCATATCCTAAACAGCTTCAGCACCTTGTCAATTTAGGATTTGCTGGAAAATGGGGGGGGAAACTGCTAATAAAACCCGACTCGGTGAATGTTTTACATTCAGCCTTCCCTGATTTTAAAAAAGAAACCCCTAATAATAGAAATATCAAAAACTGACCCTGAAAATCAGGGATTTTTAAATTGAAATCCGGTCGAAACCCTCTACGTCGTCTTCATGATGTTTTATTTTAAGACCCAAAGAAATGTTGTATTAATCCCAGTTGCTGAGAAGAAGCGCCTTTTTCCTTGTTTGAAAGGTTTGTCACAACACATTGGTCGTGACCTGTGACATGACCCACAAAGTCCCCCCCCCTCTATCATCTCTCAATCACGTTACCTGAAATCTGAGCCACGTGAAATCGCTTCATCTTGAGATATGTTTGGTGGGCCTTACAAACAGGGTGGGTGCGGATGTGGAGGCGGGTGTGTGTGGGGGGGGGACCACTCTAACTCCTACCACAGCCAGCCTTGCTCTCTCAGATGTAAACAACATTGTGTTTGTCACCTTCAATTTCTCGAGCGTCCATTTTTGGGACAGAACTCGCTCTGTTCCTGTCAGTCCACGCTGGCTTTTTTTGTGTCTTTCTGAGGAGATGAAGAAAGCTGTCCCTTCTGCTTCAATAAACAAACAGCCGTGTGAATAAATAAGCCGTGGGGCTCTGGTTGCAGACCAGCGAGAACACTGAGCCCGGTCAGCCTCTTGTTTGCCTTTCCTGCAATGGGGAAGGGGAGCACCTCGTCTTAAATGGACTGGGCTTTAAACTTCTCCTCATGGAAACAGATTTGCGGGTCTTATGCATCCAAGCTTATTTGCCTGTGTGCGCGTATTTTAGTTTGTCACTTTGTGTCATTAAAAGCTGTCATGGAGAGTGAGCTGATGATTTCTGGCAGTTGTGAATCTTGGTGGAGTTTTTTTTTTTTTCTCGTTTATGACAAAATATCTTTGGACTGATGAAGCTAGGCGGAGGCTGTCGGCAACGTGCATGTTTGTTTTCACAGATTAACTCTCCTTTGGCAGGAGTGTCCCTCAATGAAATGTCAATATCTATTGGCTGAAAGCTGCAGCAGCCCTCCCCTGGACTCTGTCTCCAACCTGTCCCAGCTGAGACACTAATGGAACAGCACAGCTCTCCCAGCTGGAGTTCGTGACCTCAGATCATCACGGCCTACCTGTCAGACCTTTTTACTTTCTTCCCGCAAGCAGATGTTCTGACATCACCAACCCCTTAAATTTGGCCTCCTCTCCTCACGCACTGTGCAATATTTTTGTTCCTCCCCCCCTTGAGGAAGAAGTATAGCTGCCATGTTTGTGAAGTAAGACGGGTCAAGTCCAAGTTCCTGCCTGGCATTTGTGTCTGTGAGAGGGAAAAAAACAGTTATTACCCTTGAGCAAGGTGCATATCCTGTCAGACTGAGGGTGCACATGAGTGCACTGAGAAAGGGAGCAGGAGGGTGTCCGGAAATATTTTGGATTCTCGATCCTTTTTATACTAGCATCTCCATCTTGGGCTGTGCACAGATGTATTCACTTTTCTCATCGTAAAACGGTTTGTTTAAAAAAAAAAGCGATACAATGAACAACCAGCTTCCTAATGTTGCTTTAAGAGTCAAAATAAAAGAAACATCACAAATGTGACAACATTCTGACTTTAATAAACTGTTGTCACAGTTTTTACTATCCTGGCACATTGAAAAACACGTCCCAATGGTCTAAAGGTAAGGGAACAAAGAGCATTTTTTGGAACCATTTATGATACCTGTCAAAGTCACGCATATATATATATATATATATATATATATATATATATATATATATATATATATATATATATATATATATATATATATATATACACATAAGTGTATCACCAGCCACCACAGCACAGGAACTGAGAACATTCTGGAGATGATATTGCCAAAATTAAAAGGAACAGTTCAGGATTTCTGAAGTACGGTTCTGTTAGATGGTTCCAAACTGTCAAAGTCTGACCTGTAAATGACCATCTTGGTGTCTTTGGGACCCTATTAGGCGGTCCCAGAGGCTAGAGCTAACAGTCCCAGGGGGACCAAGACAAAAGCAGACTACTACCATCCGTCTTAAATCATCTTCCATCTGAAACAGCTTAGAGGTTTAAACAAATGCTTCTTTATAAACCTTTTAAACTCTAGTCATTGGATATACAAACACACTCTCACAAACACCCATAGGTTCCTGCATTCAGGTGCTTACAGAAACACTTCTATACAGATAAAAACCCTATAATTACCTTCGGCTGTCACATTATCCATTTTGTATTAAACAATACTGTGTATTTTTTTAGTGATGCCATCAAAGGCATTGGTCGTTTGTACCTGGGATACTTTTTCTGTTGGTTATGCTGTTCTTTCTATGTGTCTTTCTGCAAGTGTAGAAGCAGGCTCCAAGGATGTTATGTTGCATCTTTCCAGTTGTGTGTCCAAAGAATTTTAAATAATCCCAAAATAATGTCCAATAAAGTTTTTTTGCATACATATAAAGTGGAGCACTATAGTGAAAGCAGTAATGCTCCACTTGTGAAAGTAAATCTGTTGGGCTGTCTTTGGCACTAATGTTGCGTTCCATTTGCAGTCCGAACTTGGAAATCCCAGCTTCCAATCGGAAAACTCAACGGTATGGCCACCATAGCCGGACTTTCCCCACAGAAAGTCGGAGAAATTTATTAAGGCCAATTGTCGGATCCAATATGGCAGCTTCTTGCATCAACAACTGTAAGCCTTGATGAAAATGTTTTGTTTTACCAGATACAATTATAAGAGTGCATCTAAAATCAGTGTACAGTTTTAAACGACGTTATGAGAGGGTAGGCTACTACAAACACAGCAACACCTTTCCTGGCCGCCGCCATTTTGGAATCTTGACCCTTTAGTTTTTTGTGTTTTATTTTGGAATCCCGACTTCCCCGACTGTGTTAACTGGAACGCTTTTCACTCAGGTTTACCCCTTTCCCAGCTCCTATTTTCGTTTTCCGAGGCAACTGGAATGTAACATTAGAAAGCAATTGCTACACTGTCAGACAGGACACTTAACAAACAAAAAAAGAGAGAGGGAGAGAAAACAGGACATCTAAACTGTTTTGGGTCAGAGTAATTGTCTATAAGGTGTGTCTAAAGTAATAAAATCTTTAGGATTTCTAGACCACCTTACTTTTGTTATTCTGACCAGAAATGCTTTAAATGACAGGTGACCCATCTCAAGTACTTAAGGTCTGGTGTCCTTCACATCTAAAATGTTTCCCTGCACCAACAGACATGATTCAAATGTCTGAATTACATCCTTTGCATGGCATCTAGTTGTGCAGGAGCTGGCTGATGACTCAGTCATTCCCTTCAGGTGTGTTGATGTAAAAAAAGACAGACGCTGCCTTTAAATGTTCCATTCATGGTATGTTTTACTTACTACTGGCAGACCACCACCCACCTACCCCACTTTCTGTGCAAATAACCGGCTAATGTAAACATGAAGATTGTAAAAACAAAAATAAAAAAATCATAAAATAGCAATTCATAAACTACTATGGTGTTTTTTTTAAGACGACATAAATCTCCTCATGTATTAGCCCCTCTCGGCCTAGCCATTAGCATCAGCCTGCAGGTCCAAAGCAATGTGGATTTTTATCAAATGACAACCCCAGGAGAGTTATCTACCGCAGGCAAAAAGTTGGCTGCTTATCATTTTAACAGAACCTTACTTGGAAAAAAATCCTGAACTATCCTTTCAAATATAACTTCCCAAAAGCTGACATTTATGAACAAATTTTAATGGATTTTTTTCATGTTATCCAGTCCTTCTCTTTCAATGCACCCCTAAAATATGTTGATCTGTTTTAGCCAGTACATCCTGTTCAAGTTTAGCCAAAACAAAGAGATCAAAAAGTCAAGCATTTTTTGATCAGCGCTGAAAACCTCATTTGAATATACGCTAGACAAAGAAATCCATGCCGGACAAGAATCTGACCAAACTTGGTAGCTTTGTCCACAGAAATGAAAACGCTGCCATGCAAAGTATGTTTAACAAAAAGCATAAGTTTTCGGTCAGATCTTTTTCTGTAAAGTTGTGTAAAATGCTGCATTTTCTTTGTTGACAAAATCAATTCTATTGACTTTACGACCTTGTTTGGGGACAGTAAATAACAAGACTTAGACTGTTCAGATTCACTGAAAATATTATTTTTCCAGACAGTAATCCTACTGATAAAATAAAACACTAAAGCATTTTTAAAAAGTCAGGAAGATTAGGATCTTTTCACTCAGGTAGGACATTTCGTAAGAAATAAACACAACTCAGGGAATAACAAACTGGCTTCCAAGCAGGCACTTTGCAACGGCCTTAGATGGAGATAAGGAAAAGCCTGCACAGCTAATTAAGCGCTCAACTGCATCGAGAAACTTAAGCTTTTAAACTTTATCAGCTCTTTAGCCTAAACAAAAAAATAAATAACACCTTTAACAAGTTTTATATGGGTTAATTCCTCACCTATTTTGGGCTTCATCTCCAGTAACTCTGCACTAGTCAACGTATTTTACTCCTCTGTTATCTAAAGTCGTCTTTTCTCTGTGGCGCTAACCACACCGATGCGTTTACCACAGGCGATTTTAAGTTTTTCCCTGCATGCTGAGCTGTCTATTCTGTAAAACACAGCCATCAGACAGAGCTTTCTTTAGGGAGCCAAAATTCCTCTGCGTTGGCTCTGAATTTTTTTGGCATTCGAAGGAATGTGTTTTTGACAGCGGTTCTCGTTTCAGCGCTCGTCAACATACCATGTTCACATACATGCGAACGCGCTGAACTTCACCAGCCTGTCCCGTAATCTGCCGGCGTCCCTGTTCTGTGACAAGCTGCAGACCGCTTCAGTTAGCCGGGGTCAGATGTTTACTAGGGTCAGCAATTTAATCACTGCTGAACACAGAGAGAAAACATCAAAGTGTAATTTAACTGGTTGTAAAGCAACGGGGCACCCTCTTAGTTTTTATGGAATGGGACAGGGAGGGTCAAGTGAAGCCAAATAAAAGAAACACTATAAATTAGTAACCTGGGGAAGGGTTAATGACAAAACACTAAATAGGGGAAGGGAATGCTTTTAAACAGAGTGCTCTAAAAAAAAAAAAAAAAAAAGTTTCTGAACACTTAGTTGATTGCCGTTTGCCACAATGGCTCTCCGTGTATCACACCTTATAAGGAGTAAATACAAAGCAACTATTCCATCACCTTTATTTGCCAACAGGTGACAATGAATTTATGTCTGCCGACGTAGACAACTGGATTATTATTATTTTATTTCCCACTGCTCGGGCTATAGCCTGATGTTGAGCATTGTTTCCTCAGTGGAAGGGAGGTTCCCAGAAGTTCCTGAGGAGAGATCTATGCCAGTGGCTCATGCAAGAATGCACATTCCCTTGGAGACGGAAGGTTTTTTTTTTTTCTGCTCAGCCTCAGCTCCTGAGAAACTGCTTTAACCCTGACCTCGGTACCGTCGCAATACCGTAAACCACTGTTCAATAGCATTAGTTCAATTTCAACTCAACTCTGTTGATTTGATTTTCAGTATTGGTTCAATTCTAACAGCATAGACCTGTGTACTCCTGCACCAAATACTACCTAACCATTTTGCCTAGGCTTCAGCGGAATATGTTAAGCCAATTGTTATTCACACTGTTCGACGAAACATAACTTACACATTTGCATGTGTTGATTTATCAATGAGTATATCAACTTAGTAAACATTTAAGAATGCGGTTCTGAGAAAACTGTGGACTAAGCCTGAAAATTTGAACAAGCACCTTACAGGTCCCTCCCTCTTGCTCTCTGCTACGCTGCAGCCCTCCCTCCACAGCTCCTCCCCCACAGCAGAGCCTGCCGTGCTGCTCCGATGCTTACCTTCTTTTTTTCCTGGCTCTCATTGGTTGTTTCTGACCGGGACTGGTGTATTCCTGCAAATGGCGGCAGGAGCACACTAGGAGGAGCCAATGGAGTTAGATTTTTTTTTTAACTAATTACCTGTCTCATACTATAACAAAGTAGTGACAGTTTGAACAAATATGTAAAAAAAAAAAAAAATTTAAATTACCTACTGCAGCTTTAAGCAAGCTCTTAGGCCAGTTGGTGGGAAAGAATACATGTTTGTGCAAGAATTTGCATTTGCCTCCAGATTTAAAAAAACTAATGCTAAAGTCCATTTTGTGCTCCACAGTTGCTTTCACTGTTGCACAGCAAGAAGGTCCTGGATTGGAACACCAGCCTGGGGTCTTTCTTCATGGCGTTTGCATGTTCTGCCTGTGTGGGTTCTCTGCAGGTACTCCGCCTTCCTTCCACAGTCCAAAAACAAATGAATCACTTGGTCTCTCTAAATTGCCCTGAGGTATGACATGGTTGTTTGTCCCAACTCTCTGTCTTAGCCTGTGATTGACTGGCGACCTGTCCTGGGTGTAACCCGCTTCTCACACAATGAATGCTGGGAATAGGCACCGGGCCAACCCCCCCCGACCCCCACCCTGACTCTACAGGGATATGCGGGTATGAAGTCCAGCTTCATAGCAAGCTGAGCTTCTCAATTATCTCTCTGTGTAACCGAGCCACATGTAGATAAAGTTTACACATGGTAAAAAGTAAAATTTCTCCTTTTTATTTATTTAAAATAAGATTTTTCATTATTTTACTTCTTCTCATCATGATCTGATCTGCTGTATTTCTTCATCCGCTTTGTGTTTGGTGCCACCTGCCAGTGTGCAACGGACACAGATGTCTGCAGTGTCCCCTAGTGGACCCTTGTGTGAGGGGGACAGATGAAAGTTTGCGTCCCACAGGCTTTGCAGTATGAATTAGACATTTGTTTTTGTGTTTTTTATTTTATTTTATGAAAGGCACATTTTAGCTGTGGCTGCCAGGGATGTATGCCACCTTGGTACAACAAATAGATAAGAGTTTACTTTTTAAGTTTCAAAGTATTTCAGTAATGTTTTGTGACTTAATCACAAACTAGTCTTTATTTTTGTTTCTAACACATAGAACCAGCCAGCTGTCTTTATTCGATAAACAGTTATGGTGCTTGTCAGCATTGTTCTCAGCAGTGGTGTCTGTTGTAACAGACGGGATCCCCTGAATCCATAAAACATGTTCATGAGCACTAATGACTGCAACTGTGAAACTGTATCCTTAGGTTCATTTGGGCTGATTGATCTGTGCTTGTAGGCAAATACATGCTATCATCCTGTTGTTTATGAATAGTTTTCGATTCTGTGTATAGTTTATACCTTCCTTGGTTAATAAAAAAAGACAACTATTATCAATTGTGTTGTAAATTAAAGTCAACACAAACCAGAATAGTTAGAACCTAAGTAATTTATTTAAGCAATTTTACATAATCAGTTTGAATAAAATATTACTATTATCAGAATTGTTGATTAAAATGTAACAAAATTCTAAGATTGCAAATTGTCACACCAATGCTATTTGTTAAATTCTAACAACTTGTTTTATCTGTGTAGTTAGAATATTATTCATGCTGCTAAAGCGGTTCAAGATGTTATGAGGCCTTAAACAGAATCTGATTCAAAGGGCTTCTAACCACAATCACAGCTCACCTTATAAAATTAGCCCGGATATTTCAGAAATGCTGATCTATGCAACAACAAAATGCTTTCTCCAGAAAAAGGTCTTCATTGTCCAATACACTAATACACTTTTTTTTCTTTTTTCTTTTTATGTTTGAGCATCACCAGGTTTGGTTTATGTAATTATCACTGATGTCACACCTCCAAAACGGTTGCACCCCCTGAAATGTTGTAAGGGGTGGCCAGATTGGGGGGGGGGGTACTTATAACCTCTGGATGACACAACAGGTCCATTACCAGAACATAAGTACTTCAGAAGTTAAAGGAAATTGACTGATTTAAAGCAAGAAATATATCTTGATCCTCCCATGGATTTTGAAGGAAAAAAGCTAATAGTGTGCAAATTTCATTTGCTGAATTAGAACATGCTTTTTTAGCACTTAGATAATCCACTGTCCATGATTTTTTTAAAGCTCTCCCAATTTCTGATCTAAATATTTAATTCTGATATCATTTGAGGGAGGGCCTTATTTCAGAGACAAACATTCAAACATGCAAAAACTCTGTAGAGGAATGAAGGTTTAAAGGTTTGTCAATGCCTAACAAATAATGACTTTAAATGGCCAAAGTCCTGACTTCACTCTTATAGTGAATCTGTGGAGAAATTTAAAGATTAGAGTGATGGCAAGGAGGTATTTCTACCTCAATAAACTGGTGCTCATCACCAAAAGAATCATTGAAGTACCAGCGAAAACATGAAAGAATGTTCTGAAGTCAGTATAAAGACCCACTTTCTTAATCTGGTATGTAAGCAATGAAATGTCTCAATTATGTTGGTTTAAATTGTTTTTCCCCAAAGTTGTCCGTTGGCTGGTACAGTCCCTTTCAATGATTCTGGCTGAATTCTGACTCTTTTTATTGTTATTCTGATGATTTGCGGTGTTATTTTATTTGTATATTTTTGTATTTATTCCATTGTTTGATGAGTTTGATGTTCTACAGCATTTTGATTGAAAGTACTTCATAAGCTGTTTTGTTTTTTTGCTATAGTGTAAAAAAACAAGCTTTTTCCATTAATCAATGATAAGGGTAGACATATTTTTGCCCTGCTATTTCCTTTTGTAAGATTTAAATAAAAAGAGACAATTTAAACTCCTTTTTACTTTGTTGGTTTTCTCATCATTTTTAGGCATGCTTGCGTCCTTTCCTATCATTTTAAATCTGAATCTGTCAGCAGTACGAATGATTAAGAGGATAAGACTTTGACCTTAATGAGAAAACACTGGCCTACGTCCTGCAGCACGTATTTCTGGAGGCATAACAAGTCAGAAATCTGCCCTCTCAAGCGTTCCTTTATTACATATTCTAATTTATTCTGGTGCGCAGACACACATGGGCAAGACTATGGGTGTCACCTCGTTGCTTTTGTTAACCGCGCAATGTGTTAGCCATCAGCACATGCATATCCTGTGACATCACAGCCACGAGCCCTTTTAAACATGGACTGTGAGTACCATATTTTGACAAGGTTCCTGTCTGAAGCACCGCCAGGGCCTTTCCACGGTTGTGTTTTGGTTTTCATACGCTGAGAAAATGTTTTATATATCACAGGATGCTCAGAGTCCCACTGAGGCACGAGGAGTTGTTTGAAGGTACAAAGATTGACACAATACTCCAGTTGAGGTTTCTCGTTGAAGAACTTGTTGCTAATATCTTTGAAAGAAAAACAAAAAGGACACATCTGAGCCTGTTCCGGCTGTGTAAAATCACAAAGGTGCCAGAATATTCTCTGTACAGGTAAGATTTTCCAAACAAAAACAAAAAAACTGCAGCATTTATTGCCGATCAGGGCTTAAAGGGAGAAGCCGGGATTCAGCGGTGAGTTCAGTGAAGCACTCGCATGTAAACAGTCACTCCAGCACAAAGTGAGGCTTTCCCAGAAACTCTCTAATTTCTCCTGAGCCTCTCAAATCATTACCCAATCTCCACGTCCATTTCTGACTCTCTGCTTATTTGTACAAAGTATTGTTGAGACAAGGTTATGTAAACCAGTCCCACTTTGTCATCTCGGGGACTCTAGCTTTGGAGATCTGATGTTTTCGGGGGAGTATGAATAATAACCGAAAGGAGCCAGTAATGCACATCTGCCTTACATTAATCCAGACCTCTCCTGCGGAGCTGACCTGCATTCCTCAGCTCTCGATCAGCTCCAGGGGCATTTGTTTCATTCAGTGCTCTGCCAGCAGGTAAAGCGGGCCCCGTCTCCGTCCGCACTGGGAGCTGGCACAGGGGCTGGATGGATTAACGTGATTTTAAATCAACTCACCCCACCACCCTGAAACAGCATTGTGCTTAAACACAACGCCTTGCGAAAATATTCATACTACGTGATTTTTTTTCCCCCTCGTTTGGTTACAGTACATCCACAAATGTCAGTGTATTTTATTGAGAACGTATGTGCTAGACTAACAAAATCGCACATAAATGGGAGGTTTAAGGAAGTTGACACATGGTTTTCAAATTGGTCTTGAATGAAAAACCAATGAATCTGAAAAGTGTTGTGTAGTATGTGTGTTATGTAGTCTGCATGTCCGCAGCACGAGGCTGCCACCACCATGTTTCACTGTGCCCGTGAGTTTTTTTTTTTTTTTTAAAAAAGCTCAATCTTCATCAATGGCTTTCTTCCTGACACGCTTGCATTAAGGCCTGCAGCTCTGCAGCTCCTCCAGAGTTACCATGGCCCTTTTAACTGCTTCTCTGATCAATCCTCAAGTGGACTCTAGTAACTCATTAGGCGACTTCTGGTGTGCAGTTAGTTTCAGTGGATTTTATTTAAGGGCATCCAAGTAAAAGGGGCTAAATAAATTGAGGCTCCTCGGGGCTGACCTTTGCTCCATCCAGGATTTATACAGATCAAGGGGCAGAAAAGGGGCAGCTAACATCTCAGCAGACCCCACACATCCTGCACACCAGCTGTTTAGACCTTTACCTTCAGGCCGGCTCTACAGAGCGCTGTTTGCTAAAACCAGCCGTGACAGAGACAGTTTCTTTCCCCAGGTGTTCAGTCTGTTGAACACCTAACAGTCTGAGAACCCAGACTGCAGCAATATGCTTATTTGCAGCAATTCTACCATCTCTTCCTTTTTAGTTAAAAATGTCTGTCTTTATATCTACAAAAAAAAAAAAAAACATTACCTCTACTTCAAATGTACTTCAAATCTTGTCCACTTTGCTCTCTTTTCGAGAGCAAAATGGTACCGAAGTCAAACTCCTTATTGCATGAAGCAAGTTAGCAATTAAACATGATTTTCAAACATATATTTTCAGATTTTTGTTTGCAAAAAAAGCTAGAAAACCTTGTTGTTGTTGTATTTTCCCCTTCAGCCTCCAAAAAGGTTAAAGGGCATTGATAGCAATTTTGCAATGCTCTACCTCGGTTTAAGCCTTTTTGAAGCAGTGCATGAGGATACCAACGACCTTGAATGTTGCAAAACTATCCTGGCCACTCAGTTTTATGTGTTATGTCCACGGTGAATCACTGAGCTCTGCAGTAGTGAACAGAGTTTAAGCTTAAATCCTTGTGGAAGGATTCAGATGATAGAATACGTGCCAAATCTTTTTTAATACAGCAATAAATCATTTTAAGGGACCCTCTGCAGTAAAAGTTAATCGTCAGTTTCTCTTCTTTTCTTTTTGGTGTTGATACCAGCATGCATTTATGGTCATTAAAGAGGGTTTTTTTCTGCATTAAGCACTTTTTAACGTGAAACTACAGATGCGAGCAAACAGAATCGGTTGTAGCCCACGTCGCCGCAGCCAAACCCCCCCCCCCCTGCTCATGAGATGACGTTTGTCACCAGAACGGAGATGGAGCATCAGCATTGAGCAATATATCTCCCATCGAGGACCACACATAACAGCACAACCCTGTTGACGCCTGAGGCTTTGGCAAGCACCCCAAAGCATCCTCCCCAGAGCCACGACGCCTTCATCTGGCTGCAACATTTTCAATAATAACATTGCACAGCTCGTCCCCCAGGGACGCGTGTTGGATTTTAATGGCGGTGTTTAAACGAGCCTGTCAATGCACTTGCCAAACCTACTCGCTTTCAGCGCAGGCAGGGGTTCTCAGGCTGGAAAAGTGACAGGTCAGGCCGAAAACAAAGAGGGAGTCTATGGGAGAGGGGAACGGTTTGCACTTCATTCTGGCAGACTTTGGGGGAAAAAAACATAGTTGCAAGGCTTAAACCGGCTGGAGAATAGGGAGCCATCCGGGGGAAAAAACAATCTCATTATGTAGTTTGTGAATTATTATTATTATTTTTAGAATTGTTGTCATTAATCCATAAAAAGATCATAAAAAGGTCTGATATTAATCATCTAATTTCAGCAATGATAATGTCAGCTGCTTTGTTCTCGAGTCTAACATCAGGATGAACATCTGGAGTTTAATTAAGATCTGAGGGCGCCAACCAGTCTATGGCTTGATGCTCAATGAATGAGGAACTATAAGATGCAGCAAATATGAGCAGAGAAGGGCGCCACCTCTTTTTATAACCTGCTCTGTCAAAATTATTTTGGATTTTTTTTTCTCTAACACATAAAGCGCTGTTGATATATGTTCACTTTCATTAGCTATTAAAAGAAGAATCAGCAGAGTTTAATTTTTTTTTTTATGTTTAAACATAACTTTGATGGAGTGAAAGTCAGAAACTAACATTTTGCAGTTAGGAGGAGGCCTGTTTAACTGATCATCTGGGACTTTTACGGCCCATAAATCCACCTCTCTATTGGCCAAGCTCCTTGTAATAAATCCCAAAAAAAAAAATTTTCTTCCCTTTCTCTATTTAACTTGAATTGCAAATTATCCGAGCTTCTCTTATTTTATTTTACAGAACATTTCTTACCAAGATAAATACCGTTTGTATTTTTTATATAATAAATAAATTATTTTAAAAAAATTGTAGTCGTGCCTGAATTATTCCATTTGGCACAATTACTCTGTTTTATTTATGTATTCTTAGTTTAGTCAGTTGGTTAACAATAAGCCACAAAATTTGTCGGTAAAGTTTAAAAAAAATACAACCAATATTTCCGTTTGTTTCTTTATTGACAAATGATTATTATTATGATAATTATAACTAGTATTTTTTTTTTATCCTATTGTATTTAATCAACTTACGGCTGCTGTGGCAGGCCGGCGCATGCTGTGCCAACCATGATGCGCCTCCATAAAAGAGGGGATTGCAAATGTAAGAAAAAAATGCATCCAAAACGCTCCTTCTAATTTCAAATCATTGAGTCAGTGAGTACAGGACGCGTTAAACATTAGACGTGCCCTAAACAGAAGCATAAACAAAATAATTAGACTGATTCCTTGAGCTGTTTAGTTTCAGTTGATGCCAAATGTTTTGCATTTGTGCAAACCTAAATATTTAATTTCTTTCCAAGTTTCTACATCCAGAAGGTCAGAGAACAGCGCATTATTGGCAAAAAATAAAAAATAAAATCCCCCCACAGCCTAATTAGGAGCCTTTAAGGTAAACACTGTACAACCAATTAGGTGCTTCCAGTAGAGGAAGCCCGAACGCGTTTCTCATCTCCTGCTTGGCCGATTACATCATGGATCACACAACCCAGGCACCTTCCATCAACGCTAATGTGTGTCTCGCCTGTTTAGCTGAGAGTGCACCCACCGTAGCAGGGGATGAGCGTCCCGTTGTGCCCGCTGTCCTGGTGCAGCTTGCCGCCTTCGGGCGGAGTCTTGCAGGTCGGTCGCTGCATGAAGATTTGGTATTTGTTAAAGTTGCTCTCCTCGCCTCCATCCAGTGACTGGCACTCGGTCTGGAAGGGGCTCCGGGACCCTTTGCCCGGAATGAACGTGGGGCTGTATTTGGTTTCGGTGGTCTGGAAAGTCCTGAAAGGGTTTGCCTGGTGGTCTCTGCTCTGCGCAGTAGAAGCGCTGTAATAAGAGTCCATGGATGTCATGTCGCAGTATGAGACGCACGTATCTGCGTTCATACCGAAAAAGTTGGTTAAAAAAAGAAGTCCAGTTACTTCTTCTTCCTCTTCTTCTGCTTTTTCTTCTTCTCTCTTTCCCTCCCCTGCCGCAGACAGCAGATCTTCTCTCCTGATTCTCATGCGCTGACAAAACTCACACTGACGCGCTCAGACGCACGCACTCTCCCGCTGCACGGCGCATCTGGGACTGGTTAGAAAAAAAACGAATCAGATGTTTTCCAGAGACCTCAGACCGAACAAATGCTAAAAGCTCCCTGAAGGGTTTGTCGGGGGGTGAAAGAGAAATGCCGAGGATGATGCTGGAGCTGACGCCGCGTCAGTAGCCTGGACACACAGTGGATCAGAGGCGCACCGACTCCTGCAGGCGGGTCTGAATGAGGCCCGAACCGACCTGCAGCCTGCCTGATTGCGCTATTATGCAGCCACTAGGAGTGGGAGGTCAGGCTCTGGAGGTGGGAGGCTGGGGGGAAGCTTTTTTTTTTTTTTTTTTTGGTAAACACGCGGGAGACACAACACATGACATTAATGTAATTAGAGAAGGAATATGACGGCTTTGATTCCTACTGTGCCGAGGCCCAAGACCTCCGTAACCTCTGACTTTTTGGGGAGCTTTTTGTGCAGATGTTAAAAGAGGAAGCGGCGTGGTTGTTAGCGCTGCGCTAACAACCACTAAATCCATCCTAAATAATCGAAAATATGGCAATCATTTCGGCCTCGTTACTACTCTTTTTTTATTATTATTATTTTAAAGGGGAATTCATAGTAAATGTGCAAGATTTAGCCGCAATCCGTTTCATCTGCTGTCGCTGGCAATTAAGATTCAAACGCTTAATTACGAAAGTGAGAAATAAAATGGTTGCTGAAGACAAAATTATCCAGAGCATATTTAGAAGAAAAAAAAGAACTGTCAAGAATCCGAAGTGGGGGGGGGGGGGGGGGGAAATCTGTTGATTTGGAGACAAGAGGCAAATGGTCTCGTCCCCTCAAGCAGCTTTAACGCCTGCCAGGGAGCTCCTCAAATATGGAATCAATAAGTCATTAAGTCTGAAATGCTCGCCCATAAACCGCTGGCACTGTAAATTGTTTACTGTTAACATAACTTTAACTCACTGGAAACAATTATCTAGTAGCCTTTTTATTGTACTGTATTTTTTTCCAGTAAAATTAACGGTAAGCTAATATATATTGGAGCCTTATCCATAAAAACGGTTTTACTGTAAATCCCAGATGCAATTTATAGATCTAGTGTTGAACAAAATACTGCACAAACTTCCACTAACGATCTATGATTCCCATCACAGTTATGTTTACAACCTACTGTATTTACGCAGAGAAATGTTAAAATTAAAGGTTGACAGTCAACATGATGTAAACATCATGTACAGCACAGAGCTGCAGGGAATACCGGTTTTATTGGCGTTGCTTAAACAATAAAAAAAAAACTTTGTGAATACAATGATTTTACTGTGAAAACTACAAAAGAAAAAAAAATGTTTAGGCACCAGTGTGCGCTGTTGCAAGTTGATCAAAAGACGCAGCGGGAGCCATTTACCCCTTTTTGGCATTAAACAGGCAGTATTTAAAGAAACAAGATGGGCCTCTTTGACTGTCAAATTGGATAAGCTGCTTCAAATAACTTCTGTACGGACTGCATGTAGCCCTGAGAGGCGTTTCTGTGGTGGGACATTTTAGCAGGGCAATTGCGAATCGTCTGTGAACGACTGAAGCAATAATAATAATAAACAAATTAATTAATCAATTTAATTAATAATAATAATTATATATATATATATATATATATATATATATATATATATATATATATATATATATATATATATATATATATATATATATATATATATATATATATATATATAATTATTAGTACTGTTACTGGCTTTCTTTAGATTTTTTTCATTCCATTCCCAAAAAAATCCTCCTGGAAATAGCCGGAGGGGTGGGAGTGCCAGCCAAACGTGCGTAAATGAGGGGATTTGCCCACTGAAATCTCTCCCTGCACCGTCTGGATGCTGCTGTGACATTTTTTGTTGCACTACAAACCCTGCTATGAGTTGTTCCAACCACCTATCCAAATTCAGGGCTTTAAATGTCTTCATCTGAAATTCCTAATTTTAGCATGTTTTTTTTTGTTTTTTTTCAGTATAATGCATGCATATCAAGCTTGAATTTTTTATGGTCCCTTTTATACTGGCATTGCACTGTTGGTCATGTTTCTGTTTGTATGGACTCGAGTCCGCTTAAAAGACAAAACTAAATAGAGTTTCCATAATTAGCGCGTTAATTATGGCGCAGGTTGTTTAATCCCACTGCTGGGGACGTCTCTCACGTATTATCTTTATTTCTTTCCGACACGCTTTTTCTTACACACGCACAATACCTTCCCTAACGATGTGCTCCCTCTCTGAAAAGTGACACATTTTACTGTGTGCTTCTCAAGGAGTTAAAACCCAGAGATTGGAGCGCAAGGCGGCCTCCTTCCAGTTTTTCATTAGCGGCTCCTTTGGCTGGGCTGCTGTTTACTGAGGAGATCGATGACTGCCTCCTGCCTCCTTTAATTGTTCATTAGTAGATTTTATTTTTCTGAAACGCGCATCTCCGACATGGCGTTATTGAATAACCTCAGCTTTCCTACTATTACAGAGCCACGTGTTTATTTTAGTACGCTGAAAAACCTACATTGAGGCCATTTTTATTCATGCCCTTTAGTCGTTGTTTTCGTGTTGTAATTTTAAGGGATTGTTTACCATCAAAAATCTTGAATGGAGTTAAGCAAACGTCTTTCACCCACCATCAGCAAATAATTAAATGTCAACAGAACAACGTTTTTATTTGTCATTTATTTATTTAGATTTTATTATCTAATACAATTTTCTTTGACTCCTAAATGATTTACATTATTTGTGAAAAGTATTTTTTAAATTTTATTTTACTTTATTTTTTTCTCCCACTGTAGGGACAGTGACAATGGCAAAAACAGAGAGAGAGAGCAACTTATCAGAAAAAAGAAAAAAAAGAAAAAGAAAGTAAGTATTGCACAATTCTTGATAACGTGGCATATTCAGGTACGAATGCGATATTCAAGTTAAACAGAGGAAAATACAGCAGCTAATTTACACAATGATGTGAGAAAAATATGCATGGCTGTACATGCAACACCCCAGAGTAGCTAAAGCATGTGCAAATATCTGCATTTGTGTATCTTTTAAACAGATTCACATTCAAGCATACATTAAAAAAAGAAAAAGGCTTGTGTTTGTTTTATTTTATTATTTTGTTGAGATTAAATGTATAACTGGGGGGGGGGGAGAGAGTTGCATTGCGTTAGTTCACTTTGGATTTCCCTTTTCACACAAAACTTTTAAAATGATCTTAGTTGATAGCGTCCCAATTAGGAGCCGGAAGAGAAAAAGCTTTTACGCATCTAAAATAAACATGAATGAGTGACTCCCCCCTTCCCGCTCCCTAAATAACATGTATGGGGTTGAAGCAGCCTCCCTTAATATGAACCATCCCACTGCCACAGGCTGAGTCTCAGCTGTCACTGCCACAGGCGGCACTCCGCTGAACGGTGACTGGTCTGCTTCGCTTCCAGCAGGAACCACAGGCAGGTAGTCGCTGCTGAGGGGCTCGATGGGGGGAGCTGCACCACAGCAGCTGAGAGCCCTCATGTTGGTACTGTAAACACTGGCGTTGGACTGCCGAGTCCCAACAACACGCTCAGTCTGGCTGCAGCAAAACTGGGATGGAGGAATGTTGCCTCAAGACGTACAGTTATATTTTCTACTGAGCCAAAACTTGATCTCAGCTGAAATCGGCACACTGATTGAAAGTGTTTAGTTGCTGTGATGCCTCTATAGTGAAGATTTTAAAGAAAGGGAAGAAATGTGGGGATTTATAAACCAGCCGAGACTGTTCAGTTCCAGGCTTGGCTTCAGGTGGAGCAGCTGCAGATTTGATCTGCTCCACAGTGATTGAAGCCGCAGTCTAAATTAGGGGAGATTTTTCTCTTCTCTTCACCAGTCTTTGTTTGTCAGCATATATAAAAAGTCTCCACGTTTTAAAAGTGTAACGCTACGCACAGACTATATCTTGAATGCACTTTATGCAGTGAAAAGTGATTCAATTACATCTAATCACTGACAATAACTCAAGCTCAGAACAGTACGGTATTAAGACATTTTTACCACTGACGCTACAAATGAGAAACTTTTTAAAAAGCCATAGATAAGATCAGGGGGGGAAAAAGGAAATTTCTGCCTGGCTTTTTCTGACAGCAAGCTAGGTCACATTATAGGTGTTTGAGTGTTAAACATCACAGCAGCAATTTCCCCCCTTATCTTCTCACTTCTTCATTATGATAAGTTGTTGAGTAATCTAATATAGACAGGGATGTTCCTTGCCTGGTGAGTATCCTCCAGCACCAAAAGGAACAAGTCGAGCTAGACACCAAAAGACATCGGTTTTGGGCTTTAATGGCCATAGAAAATTTTGATTTTACCTTTTCTTTTTGAGAAATAAACATACATTTATATTGAAAAAGCCTACAGAATAACTTTTTTCTTGCACACACACTCAAACACTCACACAGATATACATTTATATATATATATATATATATATATATATATATATATATATATATATATATATATATATATATATAGTATGATATATATATATATATATATATACTGTGATACTGTGATATTTTATTCAATAAAGACATTTCTACATCCATCTACAAGCTCTTCTTCCTGTCCGTTTAAAACAGGATCCCATTAAGTAGGAGTGATGCCCAGAGCTCCTTTGGTTTCCACAACATTACTCTCTCTCTCTCTCTCTCTCTCTCTCTCTCTCTCTCTCTCTCTCTCTCTCTCTCTCTCTCTCTCTCTCTCTCTCTCTCTCTCTCTCTCTATCTCTCTATCTCTCTTTCTCTCCAAATGTTTTATGACTGGAAGTTTTTCCAAAAATCCCAATTTGTCTTTCCTGTTAATCAGGAAAAGGTGTAGGACACCAGTTCAGCTAGCTGATCAGCAGTGTGCAGTAACAGGTACCAGAGAAAACTCACATACTTTTTTTTTTTTTTTTTTTGGCATCTCTTCAAAAGGACTTTAAACCATAGGAAGTGTTGGATGGACAATTTTAAGGATTTTTGAAGGCGACTTTTTGAAAACTTTGCCAGGCCATGCCTGGTTAGCAACATGCGAGTCCCAGGATCCTTCTGATCAGATGTTGGTGGGGGATGCTGCCACATTGCTCATGAACATGACTCTGGGTGAAAATCAAACCGTTCTGCTCGGCTAAAGGAGAACGGACCTGTGGATGAGCCAGCAACCGCTGCACCCCGCTGAGCTCCCTGCAGGTACATCATGCCCACAGAGAGGTGTAACGGCGTCTGACAGAAAGACCCATCATGCTATTTGTGGGTTTGAGAGTAAAAGGGAGGCCAGATCTTTTTTTTTTCTTCTTCTTTTTAATACGTAGGTTTAAATCAGTCTCACATGAGCGGGGCACACACTGCATCAGCAGATTCTCTGATCAAATTAAACAGAGATGAGGGGAGAAGAGAGGGGAAAAAAAGGAAAGAGGCAGTGGTTGTACTGAAGTTTAATTCAATAAACGGAACCAAGAAGGAGCAGACAGAGGGGACGCTGTACTGCCGTCATCTCTCAACTCTTTATCTGGATGGTTAACCCATGAGAGAGACACATACATGAATTTTCAATCCATCATTGATGCGGCGGGATACAGACGTATGAAGCTGATGTTCTTTATCAGGATAAGGAAACTATTTACGTCCTTCTTTAAAAGCAGCACTTTCATAGATTTAAAACAATTAGATGAGTAACTGATTAGATTGGTAAATACATAGTTTAAAATAATTTTAGAATCAGTTTAAAGAAACATTTCTGTATTTCTAGGACCGCAGTTCCATGGACTATTGTTTATCCTGATTCTTTTTACAATGATAAATGTATTAATGAACAGTTTTGTTTGGGAAAAGAACGGGCAGATAAAAGGCAGGTAATGTCTTTGGATGCATATGAAACTCATCTAATCTCACATTTTTGACATTATTTCCCCCTTGGTTCTAGTAGAACAGGATCTGTTTTTAACTCCATGGTTTGTGTTGGTCAACGTTGCATGAAAGGGCCTGATAGAAAACGCACTGATTAAAGTGCTAAATTAAAGGGATAAATTAATTATGTCTTCTTTTTCATCTTTTAATTGGTCAAATGGTTATATAAATGTAATCAACATGTCAACAAAAAAGTATATTAATATGAAATTACATCAATATAATAATCTATCAATAAATACGTTATAAGGTAAGACTATATTTTGTTTACTATTTATCAGTCTTTGCTTCTGAGATTTAAAACAACAGTGCCATTATAAAAACAGATTTGCAAAAAGGCTTCTTTTGTTGTAAAGTTGCAGCTGCTACACCAATTTATTATCAATGGCACATTCACTGATTGCTCAAAACATCAATTTTTGTTGTTGTTTTGTTTTTTACCTTTTTTAGTGCAGTTGCTAAAGGTTTAGAAGCTTTTGTGTATTCTGTATTTTGTGGTGGGGGAGGGGGGGTCTCTGTTCACTTTTTTCAGACAGGAAACAAGCAGAGAGAGAAGAGGAAAGTCAAGCAGCAGAAAAAGTGCCTGTACGAACCGCCTAATCTTTTTTTTAAATTCAATTAGGGAATTTTTTTATTGATTTAATAAATGCCATGCAAAAGTATTTATACCCTTTGAATTTGCAAAGTTCTTGTAACTTGGGGTGGGGGTAGGATTTTATGTGATAGAGCAGTGTGGTGCATAACCGTGAAATGGAAAGAAAAGGATAAATGGTTAAAGGACGCAAATATCATACCTCCAGGAGCCCCATGTTTACTCTGGGGGAGATGCAGAGATCCAGAGTTCAGGTGGGAGAATTTCCTAAGAGGGACACTTTAGGTTCTGCACTCTGTAAGTCTGGCCTTTATGAAAGAGTAGAAAATAGTAGAAAATAGAAAGCCCAAAGAATGACTGCTCAGAGGAGACCCAAATTGAACTACCAGTCCAGCTTGCAAAATGTGTGCGGGAGTAAATCAACACTGCGCCTCAGCCTTAGCACACAGTCTTCATAGAGGAAAGCAGTGGTGGCAGCATCATGCTGTGGGAACGCGTTTCTTCATCAGGGATAGAGAAGATGGTCAGGGTTGATGGCAAGGTGGATGGAGCTAAATAATGTTTAATCCTGGAAGAAACCCTGTTAGACAGAAAATTGAGGTTGAAGTTAATCTTCCAGGACAACACCTCATCTGCACTGCTCAAAGAAATGGCTTCTTCACAGAGCTCACTGACCTCACCGTGGAGTTTGAATAATATACAGAAAGCTTTTTTTTTACAAAGAGAAACTTAGACGCACTCTTTATATGAGGCTCATGCTTTATCCAGTCACCATGCTTTATTTAAGGTTTCTCTGTCTTGAGCATGCTCTTTTAAGACTGTCCGCTGCTACACTAAGCTGAGATCAGCTGACACACTGAGCTCACCGAGGACATTTTACGGCTTTACCTTCATAAGTTAATCAGTTTGTTTCAGACTGATCTGTTTTTAGTTTGTCACTTTATCATCACGCCTGATTTTTTTGTCTTTTTTTTTTGGTTTTGGTCAGGGAAGATTTAAACATTTGTGACTTGCTTTGCAGGTCTCTCATTTGTTCACATCTACAAGCGCTTCTTATCATTCGCATGTCCAACTTTATAACATATCAAGTTACAGCAAATGTATTTTCATTCTAAACTCTAGTTAGCTAAAGGATAATTCATCCACAATCTACAAAAAACATGGTAAAATTGCATGTTTATGTTCAAAAAACAATGTCATAGCCTAGTTGACTCATTGTCTTTTAAACTCTGTTTATTTCAGCATGTTTTAAGTATTGAATCCGCTGGTCAGTTCTTTTAATGGTTACATAAAGCAGAAAATCAATTCTAGAGTTGAGCATTTTAAATAGAAAGAGCCGACAAATAAGGCCAGGGATCATGGCGGAGCAGATGATCATCGATGCGATGAGGAGCTTCACCTCGCCTCGTGTTGCATTTGGGGGCAACCCGAAGAGTGACAATTTGTCATGGAGGTGGCCCGCTTTAATAACAGAAAAGTGAAGCTGCTTGAAGATTGCTGAAAGCGCAAAACATATGGAAGACTTTAGATGATCAAGTTGAGCAACTGCCGACATGCAAGTTATAACAAAAGGGGAACACATGGGGAAAATATTGCACACCCCCAAAGAAGAAAGAAAGGCACCTCAGAGGACTTTTATTACACAGTATATCTTTATACTGTTCAGAGTTTGATGACAGCTAACGCTAACATTTGACATGGGCATACAGACGATTAGTCCGTACAAATAATTACTAATTTATTGGCATTTTGGCATATTGGCAGTTATTGGCATTTTATCTGTTTGTGTCCACTCTGTTCTCTCCTGTAGTGTCTTGTTTAATGTTCACTGTTTTTACCTGCCTTAGGACAGCGGATGCAAATTAGCTGTTGTGCTAATTCTGGCATATTTACATTGATGCTCTATGCTGACATGTTGATGAATGTGCATTGTCCTAATTCAAATAAATAAATAAATAAAAATAAAAATTTTGAAGAAGATAGTGGTGGAAGAATTTAATTGCAAACTTGACAGGCATTCTGAATATTACTTCACTAATTATCTTTCCCACTAATTTACACTACCTTTTTCCCATTTTGTCACATTGCAACCACAAACTGTAATGCATCTTATTTAGCCTTTTTTTTATAGGTCAGCACAAAGAAAAATATAATAGGAGACTTGCTTTTAGAAGTCATATAATACATTTTCAGTACAGATGCTGCCTTTTTATCGATGCTTCGGAGGTTGTTAGGAAAAAACTAGTTCAAAAACTGAATCACGAAGACCAAGGAGGAACACAGCAGACAGGTCAGGTTTGGAGTTGTGTTCAAAGCAGTGTAAGGTTCTGAAAAGATTCACCAAGCTCTGAGTATCATTGGAAATGTAAAAATAATGGCACGACTTTAAACCCACTAAGATCACGCCATGAACCCAGACTGACATGTTGTGCAAGGAGAGCAGAAATCAGACAAGCAACAGGGAGACCGGGATACTTCGGAGGAGCTGTAGAGATCCATGGTTCATGCAGGAAAATCTACAAACAGGAAAGTTGTTAGTTTTGCACTCAAGAAAATATGTTTTTTTTTTTATGGAAGAGTGCCAAAACAGAGGAAGTTGGAAAGCCATTAGAAGTCAGGTTCCCTTAGAGCCAAAATGGAGGACATAGCAAATGATTAGAAAGAGGTGCTCTGGCATTTTTTGTCCAGCGTGCAAAAGTAAGAAAATAATTGTTTGTATGTCACCCTGAGAACGCCATCTCCACGGTGAAACATGGTGGCGACAACATCATGTGGTGATGCTTTGTCATTTTCTTTGTGTTGATCCGTCAAATAAAAGCCCAGAAAAAATACTGAAGTTTGTGGTTAAAACATAACCCGTGTGGATGCTTTTGCAAGGCGTTGTTAGTCTCAAAAACTGTGAAGAAAGTGACACATTCAACCAGAATGAAAACATCAAGCCACACCACAACACTTTTAATAGCTTTACTGCAATATGGAGTTGCTCTTTTTTTCAAATCATGTCCATCTCATCCATTTTCTGACCCACTTAATCCCTAATGGGGTCAGTGGGTCTCCTGTCAGTGGGCAAGAGGCAGGGTACACCCTGAACAGGTTGCAGGGCAACACAGAGACAAACAACCATTAACCAACATACTCTTACCTAAGGACAATTTAGAGAGACCAATGAACCTAACAGTCATGTTTTTTGGACTGTGGGAGGAAGCCAGAGTACCCAGATAGAACCCACACATGCACAGGGAGAACATGCAAACTCCATGCAGAAAGACCCAGGGTTGGACTTTAACCCAGAACCTTCTTGCTGCAAGGCAACAGTGCTACACACTGCGCCACTGTGCAGCACGTAAAACCATGTTTTCAGCTGCTGTGCTCACCTCTTGACCGGTTTCGCACAGGGACTCAAAGTCAAGGCCAGGCTAATGCAAGTCAAATGCTTTGAGTCGGAAAATAGCACTTATTGCATTTCCATGTGGTTTTGTAAAGTGCTTCCAGCAGCTTAACAACATGCTGAGTTTTTCTTTACTTTTACCTGAGAGGCTCATTACCCTTCTGTCCTCTCATGTCAATTATAACAGCTAAATCATCTAAGAGTATCTAATCTGCGGTGCCTTAGCAAAGGAAACCATAGCCCTCGAACTTTTTAATACGTTGTCATGTGACAACTACAAAACTCAGTGTATTTTATTGGGAGCTTACATGATATACCAACTCAAAGTAGCAGATAATTGAGAAGGGTATTAAAACATGTCACATGGTTTTCAAACATTTCTACAAGTAAATAACTAAAGGTGTGACATGCAATTACATCCCCTCAGTTAATACTTTGCAGGATCAGGTTTTGCTGCAATTACAGCTGCAGGTTTCTGGTGGAATAATTCCCACCAGCTTTGCTCATCTAGAGACAGAAATGTTCGCTAGTTATTCTTTTGACGACTTAAGCTCAGTTAGATCACCTGGAGGGCATCTTCTTGTTATGGGTGTCTAACATTTTTTTTTTTTAGGTCTGGACTGTAACTAGGCCATTCCAACACATGAATATGCTCTGATCTAACCAAATCTGTCGCAGCTCTAACTGTATGTTTGTTTTTTATTTTTTTTGTCTGGCTGGAAGATGAACATCTGCCCCAGTCTAAAGTATTTTTTCTTCTAACAAATTTTATTTTCCAGGGTTGTCCTGTATTTAACTCTGTCCATCAGCCATGATCAGCTTCCCTGTCCCTAGTTGAGAAAAGCGTCCTCACAGAATGATGCTGTCACCAACCTTTGGTGAGGATGGTGTGGTCAGGGAGCTGTGTATTGTACCTTTTTCACCACACAATGGGTTTTGCACGTGGTCCAGAAAATTCGCAGTTTTTGGTCTCTTCTGACTAGAGTACCTTCTTCCACATCATTACAGCTAAAAGAAAAATACTCCACAACTCCACCTCACCTGTCTGGTGTGCAGTCTGGGAAGTATTTGTTCACTTCACAGAACAACTTTATTTATAAGGAAATCAAATTGCAAACAGTTGGACCACAGTTGACTTATGAAAGAAAACTGGTTGCATTGGATTTTACTAAGAGGTATCAAAGAAAAGGGGGCTCGATACGGACACACACCACACTTTTCAGAGGGTTTTTTTTTTGTAAAGAAAAACTGCAAAAACTTTGATTTTCCTTTCACTTTCAAACATTTCTGTACTGTCCCTTCACAATGACATCCTAATAGAGTTTTAGTTTGGCAGTAGTAAAATGGGTCACAATTTATCTACACAATGTAATCACCCAATTGCCCACAACACAAGGTTATTAAGCCACAAAAAGACACAAGGATTTAGTCTCTGCAATCACTACTCTGCTCATTAGTAATTTCTGTTCAAGAGATGTCCATTAGGTTATAATTCGCAGCGGCTAACAAATCTAAGATAGCAGCTAAAAAAAAAAAATGGTTCGACGTTATATTTTCACCCTACAACTTCTGCAGCCTGCCGCTTTGATACACTTATGCTGGATGTTTGCATTGTAACCGAATGCCATGTGTGGCTTGATCCAGGCTGATCTTCCCACAGCAGTGTCTGGTCCAGGCAACGCGGAGAGCACAGAGGCGCAGGGTCAAAACAAAACAAACGTGTCTGAGAGAACAAGTCTGTCAATCCGGGGCTCATCGCCACCACACAGGGCTCGGGGAGGACTCCTATCTAGATGAAGAAAGAGTCACATTCCCCTGAAATGAGCTTCTGCGGGATGAAAGCCTTGTGTGAGCTCCCCAGATGACCCACGACCTCGTCTGTATTTGTGCAGCAGGGAGAGAGCCCTGATCCTGGGCTTTCTGCCTCCCTGCCGGGATCCTGAGGATTCAGGTTGGGGTGGCCCAGACAAGCCCGCCATTCTGCCCTCGGGTGTTTTGCTTTTGGGGTAAAAGAGAGACCCTCAGATGAGCCAGCACTGTCACAGCAGTAACCTTTCACCCCCACGTCGTTTCAGGGGGGGACCACAGGGGGCAGCTCCTGGAGCGCCGCCATATCTTGTGTCGAACTGCTGCACTCTGAGATTTTGGAGTTCTGCTTTCAGCGTTTGATTTCAAAGCGTTTGTCAGTGAGTGTAATTTAAAAAAAAATAAAAAATAATCCTATGTGTTGTAGGCTTTATGAGATCCCAGTTTTAGTTCCTTTTCAAACTGCACGGGCTGCAGGATTTCCATATTTTACTTTCAGGGAGCTGAAAAGTCTTGCGGGTCTAAGCAAAATAGAAAACTTGCAGGAGGAGACCGCCGAAGAGATCCCGTTCAGCGTGAAACCCTGAGGCTGATACACGTACCGCACAGAACATCTATAAAAGTTAACAGGCATTTTTTAAGCCTGAGCGGAGAGCACACCAGGTCGACGATGACTAACCTCTGCCCTGCCCCTTAGGCTACTCAGGATGTTGGACTCAGTCCCAAACATACCCACTTACAAACAAACACAGATGCCCCAAATTCCACTTTCACTTGAAACAGTTGGTTGACCCCCCTCTACCCTCTGTCCAGGTTACTGCTGCCCACTCCCCTCCCCCCCCATCCCCTTACCTCAGGCCATCTTTAATCCAATAGAAGGTTAGCTTAAAACAGGGTTGATCAGGAGGGCAAAGTGGGGGGTAGGAAGGGGGGGGGGGGGCTGAGTGCCACGTGCCCTCCACCCCCACCCCTTACACACACCTCACAAAATTTAATATTCAAGAAGAAGAAGTACCAGAATCTGAGCACCTTGACCTGATCATATTAACTCCAATAACCAAACAGCCTCTCTGCAGTCTTAGTAAGGCCTCTGTTTTTAACTTTTGTCATGTTACTGTTTTGAAGATATTTGACATTGGCTGAAAAATGGTGATCCCAGTTTGTTCAGAGAAGAAACCAGAAAGGAACTACATCATCCTTTAAAGATTCCCATTTTTGGCAACAGTTAAAACCAGATATTTATTATAGACAATGACAGAAAACATTTGATTTCTCACAGACTGACATTTAATTAAATTGAACTGTTTTAAGTTGCCAGTCAGTTAGGATTACAAACATTATTTATATTTGCTAAACGCCAAAATAATGAGAGAAAAATTTTAGAATATTTCAATTATGTACTTCAAATTCAAAGATTCTACAAACATTAAGATCTTTATAATTTCTTTTAGAATTTAGAAAAGTCCACATGATGATGTCTTGCTTCATAAACTTCTGATACGCTAATTGACAACACTGAAGTTAAGCGGAGGCACACCTGTGGGCGTACCGTTTGAAACACCTCAGACACACCGCCTTCTAACCTGACATCATGACAAATGAAAAAAGAAATAAAGAAACATATCGAGACGAGAAATTGGACCTCCGTGAGCTTGTGTTATCCAGATGCCTGAAAGTGCCTTGCTCCTTTGTTCAGTTGTAAGCAAATATAAACACTGTGGGAATATCCAGTCATCTTATCGTTCAGGATGGAGACGTAGTCTGTATCCCAGTGATAAATGTTATTCGGTGCAAAACGTGTAAATGAATCCCAGAACGAAAGCAAAAAAATCTGAAGCTGGGAGTTATTATCCACAGTCAAATAAGTCCTGTACTGTCATGGGTTGAAAGGTCACTAACAGAGGAAGATGTTATTACTTCAAAAAGCAACATAAAAGGTCAGATTACAGCTTGCAAATGGGCTCAGTAACAAAGATCTTAATTTTTGGAGGTGTGTTCTGTGCTCTGATGAAACTAAAATTAAAGTATCTAAAGAGCAAAGTGTTACATTTGAAAGAGAAAGGACAAAAGCCTCATTGACATTATGGCAATCAATAAATCTTTCTGTCTCTGCAGGTGATCTGCTTTTCTGTGACAAAGTGAACTAGTTAAACTGGTCCCATTTAGGGCATGCTCCGATGGCACAGGGGCAGTGAGCACCACCCTTATATGGAGTCCTCAGTCCTCGACGTGGCTGACCCAGGTTTGATTCCGGCCTGAGGTCCTTTGTCGCATGTCTTCACCCTTCTCTCAAAACCCCCTTTCCTGACAGCCTACTGTGTGGGGGGGAGAAATAATGAGCTACTAGTGCCACAAAAACCCAGGAAAGGAGTTTAAAATAACTGGTCCCGTTTGGCTGTTTAATTGAGCTAACTTGAATATCTACAGAAACATTGATTTGTCTATTGTTTCCCAGCGAGCAAATTGTTATTTTTTACCGGTAACCTCCTGTGGTGGAGATAAACCTCTAGGAAGACATTTTACTGTTCATACTCTCTGCTGGTCATTCTTTCCCTTTGAGCCTTTGGTGTTTTAGGAAAGCTAAGCATCCTGGGTGGCTGTATCTGGGAATTGGTTTCCATGGCCGTACCATGAAAAAAATTGCTGAAGCGATGTTCCTTTCTTTGTGCTTGGTTGGCGCTTCGGTGAGCCAAAGGCTCCCAGCTCCAATCGTATTTTAAGCAGCATTTCCCTGGCGCACATTTATCCCATGAAGATGGCGTTTATTTCGCTTCAAAGCATTTTTATTTTCTTACTCCCCATTATTTGGCAACTGTTATATATAAAACAGGTAACAGTTAAAACTGCCGCTGTAGTAACCTGTAGGGGTTCAGTGACATGTAACGCATGGTTGTTGTCCATCTCAAACTCCCAGGTAGTCTGCGAACCAACAAACAAGGTCGCCTGCAGGAGGCAAACAGAGCTGTACACATCCTCCTAATTGTGTGGAATGTTCTTATATTGAGACAAGAAAGAGGCTCTTTCACAAGACATCTAATCAGAGTCATGCTCCCTGCGCTTAATTCCAGAGGACACTTGCTGAACAGCTGCCTTGTCCTCTTTGAAACAGCTGCAGAGACCTGGAGTCCCTCTAACCCCTGCAGAACCACCACACAACAATGTTAGTTCACAGCCTGGCCCATGTCACCATCTCTGTAATGATACATCCGGTCACTGCCACCTCGAACAATGTCTGACGATTGTCTGTCATGTTATTTTGATTATTTCCTCCTGGCTTGGAGGTCTATGGCACAAGTTAAGGAGAGCTATAGATCTCCAGTTTGTGGTTTGTGATAGAGTTGAACCCAATGGCATACACTGGGGAACGACAGGGTGAAGCTTTAGCACATAAAGTCAAAAATGCAAAAAAGCATGGGAGCAATATTTATCCATGCCAGCACATTTTGAAAATCATTAAATCATTTCTTGGTTCGTGTTGTTTTTGCAGCACATAGGAAATAGCTTTTGAACAACTATTCACCTAGTAAACTCCCCAAACCCTGTCCCACCTCAGTTAACAATTGTTTATGGTGGTTAGGATCCATTTTGTAATTTCTAAATGAAAAAATTATTTTTCAACAACTAAGATCTCATAAAAACAGTACATTTTTGGGAATAAAACCTTTTCAAAAACCAAATCTGGATAGGATATTCCAACAACAAATACTGATTCCTAAAAACTCAGAGCAAGAAACCATTATCACTTTTGGGAACGACTCAAAAGGTTTATATTTTTGTATGACTTGTCTCCTTTTTTAGATTTTTTTTTTATCAAGTCAAATTAAAATAATCTTTATTCACAAAATGACTAAAATACCTCTTCCATCCTCCCTGGGGCTAATTCACCAGGCGGGATAGCACTGTGCCCTCCCTCCCTCAGTCCTCCTGACCTCTGGCATCTCACTGGACTGGTCCCTGTCCAGCATATTATGGACCCTAGGGTGTTGTCCATTGCTTGATGCTGGTTGAGCTTGTTGCCTGGGAGTTTGCGTGGACAGTGGGCCGTCGGGGTTACCGGGTTCCCGGGGTGTGGCTGGATGGGGCACCGGTGCTGGTGCCCTACATCTCTGTCAGTCCCTCTTTAGCCATGGGGGCTGCTGCCCCGGTGCTTTGCTGACGACCTGCGTCTGTGTCGGTGTATGGCTGTTTTAAGTTGGTCCCATGTGTCTGCCTGGGGCTGCTGCTGCCTTCAGGAGCCATATCTACACGCACATGCTCTTTGCGGCTCTTGAGTGTTGGCTTTCTGCTCTTTTCACCACTCTAACAACTTTACACCTCCAGGTGGCAAATTTGCACACATCCACTCAGCACAAACGCACTTACTTTGGCACAGACATTCATCTACACACACACACACACACACACACGCACGCACACATACGCAGGCTAAGAAAGATTAATTTACCTTCACAGCCGTCGCACAGTGTAGCGGTGTCCAACTTCACAGTTATCAAGTTGAAACTGTTTGCAGACCACAATTTCTGCCTATGATTTAAATTTTTTCACCTAATCAACAAACAAAAATATGTCATGTTTTTAATTAACCAAACAAAGTAGTCCTATTTTTTGAGAACTGGGATCTTGAATCATTGTAGATATAAAACATATAAAGTGTTTTGTATTTTAAGCGTATTGAAAGAAAGTCATAAAGTTTTGTATATTTTTGGATGGATTGTTTTTCTGTTTTGGACTAGATAGTTACTAATACAAAAGTCTGGTTTACAATTTCTGTTAAAGATTATTGTGTGGCTGAAGATAGGCATAAAATATGGAAGTGTTCCCTGTTTAAGTATTGTTAGCTCTATAATGAGGGAAGGCAATGAATGAGAGGAATCCTACACCCTCAAACCCTCTCAGAAATAGATAATTTACTAATAAAACTGCCTTTAGCGGCAATATCTTTGCATGACTTCATAAGTCTTTAACATTGTTGTGAAGGAACACTTCACAACAATGTTAGCCACTTTGACATTTTCCAGTCAGGTTTCCGTGCTCATCACAGCACAGAGACTGCCCTTGTCAAGGTGTTTAATGACATCCATATAAATGCAGACTGTGGAAGAACCACAGTACTTGTATTATTGGACCTCAGTGCAGCATTTGATACCATCGATCACTCCATTCTGTTAGAGCGCCTGGAAAACTGGGTCGGCCTTTCTGATACAGCCCTCAACTGGTGCAAATACTACTTAAAGGGAGAGGCAGCATTTTTTCTGGAAATGTAATTAAGTCCCTTTTTGAATAAGTGTGCTCATCCGTAAGACCATCTTACCTTCTCTTCTGCTCCTCAGGGGGATTGCATAGAAAAATCTCTCAAATCCACTATGGTCTAAGTTCTTTCTAATGAGGTCGTCCCCTTCTTCTCATAAACTTGTACGAGGTTTGCTTCTTGCAACCCTGAGCCATGTTCAAAGTATACACCGACAGCAGCGGAGCTACAATGAACGGCTAACACTGAAGCTACCCGGATACATAAACACTAGAAGTGCGCAACAAGCAGAAACTAACATGGAACATACAATGCCCACTGATGTTATGAGCAAATCACAATGACTATGCAGATGACACACAGCTCTACATCACCATATAATCTTTTTGGTCATCTGACAAATATTAAAACTCATCTCTATGCACACAACACCATCATCTATTCAATTGCATCTTCCATCAGCTAAGCACTGATTGAACTCCAGACTGCCTTTGAATAACTCTAAATTTCACTTCTCCCCAGCACATCCCCCGGGTTCTAACATCCTTACACTGGTTCCCTGTGTCTTAGACAATACACTTTAAAAACTCATGTTAGTCTATAAATCACTGAATGGCTAAACACCAAAATGCATCACACTCGGGTCTTCTGGTTCAAATCTACTCTGCATACCCACAACCAGAACCAAGCATGAAGAAGCACCTTTTAGTTCTTATGCTCCACTTATCTGGAACAAACTCTCAGAAGACTGTAAGAGTGCTGAAACCCTGAGTTCCTTTCCGTCAAGGTTAAAAAGATATTTGTTTAGAGTTCCCTTTGAATTGTAATGTTTTAGTTTGTAGTCCAGCTTGTCTTATATCTTGACCTGCTGCTACTATTCCACTGCAATGTGCTTTCCTCTGTATTATTTTCCTTCCTTATGTTTTGTTCAGGTACAGCACTTTGAATTGGGTCAGATGGTATCAGAGTAGATTACAGCAGTTGTCAGTGCTTCCAGGAGTCAACAAATACAGTAATAAGCTTTTACTGACCAAAAAGTATGGTCGTCTGCCCCTTTGCAATGTCACAAGGTTTCACAAGTTTTCTTTTAAAGTGCAATCCTGGATTTGAGATCAGCTTTTTATCAAGTATGTTATAATCACACTTGGCATTCTCATAATTTTGTTTGCTTTTCTCTCTGAAACTCTATAAGGGTCCACAATTTTTAACTGGGAGATATGTACATTTTGAGCCTGTATGTAATTTATAAATCTGCCGGAATAAGAGAACATCTACACAAATTAAAACCTTCATCCATCCATTGTCCTCTGCTTATCTGACATCAGGTTGCAGGGGCAACAGGTTCAGGAGGGAAACCCAAGAATCCCTCTCCCTGGCAACACCCTCCATCTTATTCTGGGGATCCCTAGGTGATCCCAGAGACTGACCCTCAACCCACAGGGGACAGTCAGCTTTTCTGGTCGAGAACCACGGCGTCAGAATTGAAGGAGCTAACGCTTGTCCTGGCCAATTCATTCAGAGTCAACTGGCAAATGCAAACGTGTGCTGCCAATTCTAGTTTTTAAACATCTTAGAAGTTGTATGTTGTATGACCGCTCAATCCTTGAAAAATAAAAGTTCTACAGCTTTGATAAAAGTATGACATTCAAACCGCTGTTAAGTGGACGTAATATTCCACCAGGACCAGAACTACACAGCACATGATTACAAATAAATTTGACCTGACATGACAGTGTGATGTTGATTGAGCTGATTGTAGATGCTTCTAAAACCTGGTGCATAAAGGGTTTGACGAAATTCGGCTCACGGATGATAAACATCGGAATGTTTTGGGTGCTTGATTCCTGTCTAAAGATAGTGACTCACATGGAAAACACAAGACATGGCAAGCCTAAGCTGTAAACCTGTAAAGTGCGTGGTTCCTGAAATTGGTGGCCAAAAGAATTAGAGCAGAAGGATCCAGATAGAGGGCCTGGCCGGAGGCCGATCAGTCCGTGTGATTAAGGCTGAAAGGCAGCAGCAATGATGGAGGGTCAGAGACAAAAGGTCCACTCACCAGTGCTCTTTTGCTTTACGCCTCATACTCACGCGCAGTGCCCTTCGATTGCTTATTGAATTACATCTAATCACTCAATTAAAGTCACATGGAGGAGGAACGCACATTGTCTGAACCGGCCCACTGGACGCGAGATAACGGGCGCTGTGTTGTCGCTCGTGGGAAGTTTCAAAACAAGATGTCTGAAATGGTAGCGCAGTGACAGGCGCCCAAGTCTTAAGCGTCAGCTCGGGAAAGCACCATCATGAAACTGGATCAAATACCATCATTTTTCTCCATCCTATTCATACAAAAGCACGCTGATGAATGTGGCACTTGGGGAATTTTCGGCATTTCACCAGTGCTCGCTTCCCTTCACTGGCTGCCCATGCATTTTAGAATTGATTTTAAAGTTTTATTGTTGACCTATAAGGCCTTAAATGGGCTGTCACCTGCATATTTGTCTGATCTCCTGCTCCCTTATGTGCCCTCTAGGTCTGTTAGAGCTAATGTCCATTTGTGTTTAGATGTCCCAAGGTGCAGGCTGGTCCACAGAGCTGACCGGGTTTTTTTCTGTTATAGCTCATAAACTATGGAACCAGCTGTTCCTTCATAATAGACAGGCCTCAGTTCTTGATGCTTTTTAATCTCTTCTTAAAACATATTTATACTTACTGGCTTTTAACACAGTGTTAGAGTTTTTCTCAATGTTTTTCTTTATTTGTACAGTGTTTGTATTGAATCATCATTGATTATTTTTTCTTTTTGTGTGTAGCACTTTGGCCAACGACGGTTGCTCTTAAATGTGCTATTTAAATAAATTTGATTTGATTTTAACAAAACAAGAGTTTGCAGAAAAGATAGATTTATTTTACATTTGCATCAAATGTGGCAAAATATCATGTGCAATGTCAGCCTTTAAAACACTGGTAGATTTGCATTTTATACATTGTAAGAAAGAATTTGGATCCATTTGGATCAAAATCGTCATATTTCTGTGGCAACGGGAAGTTTAGAAGGATGAGAGTTTGGCTCGTAAAGCATCAACCCGTTGACATAGCCATACTGAGCACAGCGGGTTAAAAATAAAGACCCAGTAAAGCGAAATAATCATGTCTTCCTAACCCATTTAAATTGAGAGATACTGCTTCTTTGTTTGGCTTTCAAGTTTTGTCCTTCAAAAGTGATTGACATAATGTTTTTGTTTTTAATCTAGTTTTTAATCTAGAAAACAGTTTCAGACCTGCAATTTTGTTTTCCACAAAATGAGGTACTTTTGACTTACTTTGACAAGATTACATAGAATGTATGGTTAAGCTAAATGTATAGTCCAGACTTTTTGAAGTGAGGTTTGCTGAATAGAAGTTATTTTCAGTAGGTGCGTGGCGCTGTATAGCATTGTATCCCAGCCACTGACAGTTTTTCTCAGTGTGTGTACATAATATTTGTTAATACCATACCTTGTGTGAATTTAATGTCACATGGGGCTCCAAGGAGAGCAGAGAATCCTAAGCAGTCGCAAAGTTTGCAGATACCTGAAGCATAAGCCTGACCTAGATTACTTAACAAGTGACATAAAAGTGAAAGATTTCTACCCATCTATTAATTTCTGCTTTAAGCTTGTATAGTTGCTGGTGCTTAACTGCAGCAGTCAGAGAATGAGCGAGTATTCCCTGGACAACTATATATGCATGTTGAATCTCCCACCAAAGGGCAACTTAAAGTCACCAGGGAACAAGATTGTGGGGGGAAGTGGAGCTCTCAAAGAGAACTCATATACACAGGAAGAAGATGCAAACCTCCAACAGGAAGGTCAAATTTGGGATTTGAACATTTCTTGACCCAAATGCTGGGTTTTTGTTGTTGGCGCACTAGTTGGGCCAATTCAAGCCAATATTGGTCAAAAGCTGTGAACTAATTTGTTGGATGAGGGTGAAAGATTAAAGGGAGCCTCATTATTCTTCACAGGGGGGCATTTTGAATGACCTTAGCCGAATTGACAAAACTTCATCCATAGGAAATGATAAATAGATTAAATCATGGTGTATAGTAATGTTAGTGTCCATGGGTCCTTTTTTTTTCTTCCAAGATTTGTTTGCCTATTTTTTATTTTTTTTTTAGTTTGATACTACTTGGTTAAATTTTTTAAATCTATTGGTACAGCTGCCGTGTGTAGCTAAGATATTATGCAGGGTCACTTCTAGGGTTTTCTCAATCTACACAAGATTCATGCGGAGATCTGCCCTCTCTGCAGTTGCTGTAGGGTGTTGAGAGGCAGCTCTAAGTGAGGAGGAAATGGGGTCTGGCATGTTGACTCAAGAGTAAATCCCTCTGGGCTTCTCAAAAAGGCCGCTATTACATTTTAATAACCCTGTGATCCCAAATACATTCTGAGGCTGGGAAGGATGAATGATGAGTAGGCAGCATGCAAACTGTCAGTATCAACTCCTCCAGAAGCTGTGATCAACATCCGAGGTAGATGAGACGAATCCGGAAACTGGAAATGGAAATAAAAAATGAATTTTGTTTCCCTTTTCATGTATTTAAAATCAGTAAAAGTTTAACAGTTACTTTGTGGAACAACTGGATTGCAGCAATCCTCTAAACTTGCACAAGTTTTGTGTTGTTGTTTTTTTTTTTGATCCAAACATTTTAAATGTCCAAGGCCGTTTGCATTACTGATCGCAGTTTTGCAACAAAGTTCCTGTTTTTTTTTTTTTTCCTTTCTCCCACAACATTTTAGACAAAGGGTCCATTGTGTTTTCTGCAAAACCAAGAAAAGCAGAACACAAGTGAATTGTTTCAAGGAGATTTGCATAATCATTAGCGACTGAGGCTCTATTTTAAGCAGAATCTTTTCCAGACATGGCTGTTAGTGCAACCAAGGAGAAGAGAAAAGACCAAGTGTGGACCAAATGGACTGTCAAAGAAAAGAGCCGGGCTTTCATGTTAGAGCACTTTGGTTGTATTACAGATTGGTACCAGGTGAGGAAAGCTATTTAAAAGAAAGGATGGAGATATTCTGAACTGAGGACTCTGTGACTCTCTCTGTTCAGAAAAGGGACCTTCATGCATTAAAGAGACTAAATATTCAGTTTAGCCAATCCACCTACCAAAATTACACAATTATGAAAAATTTGTTGTAAGATACAGAACAAAAAATGGTACACACAGCTTACATGGTCACAGAATCTAATATGCCATGGGCATATTTTGCCAATCAATGATTTAATAAATAATTGCCAGCAGATGCTTTCTTAGAGGAATTTTGGTTCAACCAGGGAACCCAATTTATCATATGTTGCAAACACAGGTAGAAAGGTGCCTTGAGAGAGTGTTGTGTTGTGAATTGGCGCAATATAAATAAGTTGAATTGAACTGAAATATTTTATCTACAGGTACTAGATGAAAATAAGAAAGGGTAAAAGAAGGGTGTGAATTGGTGATGAGTCAAATTGGCTCAAAGCCATCATCTCATCTGAAGAAAGTGAATACCTCTGTTTTTCGTTTTCAACCTTCCAAAATGACTAATTCAGTTCATTTTAGGGACTTCCTGATCATGTTTTTTTTTGACTCCGATAGTTTTGTTTTATTTCAGAATTTCAGTCTGTTACATTGTAGTGGTCCCCCACGGCATTGTATTTAGCATAGTGTATTATCACTGTAGTGGCAGCATAAATATGACATGACACCATCATGCAACTTTGTGCTTTGGTTGTTGAGAATTTTACGCAGGAATTTTTAGGCATGGTCACTTCACGCCAAGGATACGTGATACCTGTGGCAATAATGTTGAACTAACCAAGCTTTGTGTGCTGCATCCCCGTGCTAGCAGAAGAATTATGTATTATTGCATTTCTATTTGTAGAAATACTTTTTGTAAAAGATTTTTAACGTCGTGATCACTTCATGCTGGAAAATGTTTTGCAGATTTTCTGCAATCCAGTCACATTTAAAAAGGTGCTGGAAAATGTTTTTTATTCAATATGAAGAAAGTATTTGTGTGAGATATAAAAAAAAATTACAGATACAATGGTAATCAGCCTTTTTTAAGTTTGTGGTATGAGTAGGAAGTTGTAGCTATGTGCCCCATAAAAATTGCATTGTTTGATTGGGCAGGATTATTTGATGACATTTCAGATGCTACATTCATACTTTTCCTATTTTCGCAACACATTCAACTGATGTCATAAACTCACATCTTGCTGCCGTTGACAATGTTTCCATGGAGCAATTTGTTAAAGTGTTATGCTAGAACATTTCCTCGCCATCTTAGTTTGGCTTTTCACACATTTGATTACAGTACCAGAACTGCGAGGTTCTGATTATACCTTATCTGTGTAGGGGTTGTGCAGACAACCCCTACACAGATAAGGTAATCTTCTTGCTTCTCACACCTTACACTTTGCTTTGAACGTCATCAGTTTGAATCACCAGCATTTCAGCGGCTCTCAGTGTGGCTGTCTTTACATCAGCCTGGAAGCAATGTGCTCAACAGATCATACAATCAAGACTGATGGTAAGTGAACGTCAATGTAAAATATTTTAAACCAAATGAGTACAACCATTATTGAGCATTTTTTTATGGATAATCCTTACATATATAAATGCAGTCTCACAAACACCTACAGGTGCTTGGATCCTATAATTAGCTTTGGCTGTCACTAAATAAATCTTGAATCAAATAAAGCTGGATCACTCAGTGAAGGTATCAAGGCATTGGTTGTTTGTACCTGTGATACTTTTTTGGTTGGTTTTGCTGTTCGTTTTATATCTCTCTCTGCAGATGCAGAAGCAGACTCCGAGGATGTTATTTTGTACTCTCTTTTTCCTCGGCTCTATTTTTGTCAGCTTTTCTCCCTTTTAACATTTTGCCTCATCTTTTTCCCTTCCTTTCTTTCTCTTACTTTTCCGTTTCTGTGTCCGTTGAACTTAAAATAATCTCAAAATAATATCTAATGAAGTTTTTCATATATATATATATATATATATATATATATATATATATATATATATATATATCAAGTGGAGCACTGTGGCAAAAGCAGCAATGCTCCACTTGTGAAAGTAAATCTGTTGGACTCTCTTTGGCATTAAGACAGCAATTCTTAATGCTACACAGCCAATGGGACATGCTTAAACTAAATAAATAAACTGAATAAGTAGAGAGAGCCCAGATTTGTAAGATCAACAAATAGGTACGGTTTATGATGCAGTATAGCAAGATGGGCACTCAAGAAAATAGGATAAGATTGTCATGTTAAACTACAGGGTCAGTGTGCAGCTGAAATACAATGGAAGATAGTGCGGCAACAACAGGTGTCATGACTACATTTAGTCAAGGACTCCGATACTGATCATAATGCTTTGACCTAGATCTGATACTTAGGTTCAGGTCTTAACATCCCTAAATTATATTATATAGCAGGAATGCCAAGGTCATCTTAAGGCAAGCTACGACACAAATTGATCTTATTCATGTCCAATGATATAAAATCAGTTAAGGCCAAAATTAGATCAGATAGATCCATTTCAATTGAGTGCAATCAAATGAAGTAGTCACATTAAGATCTGGAAAATAAATAAATACAGTTCAATGCAAGTAGCTGACAAGTGATAATTAAAGCATGACAAAATGACTAATCATTGTACTCCAAATAAATTGGCTTGAATACATTTAGCAAAACTATCAAATCTTGATTGGCTGCACAATTCAAACCTGTAAATATAAGTCCTTGCACACAAATACATCTTCAATTTCTGGCAATTCTGTTTCCTCAGGTAAACCACTAACTCATGATTCATGCCCAGTCAATTTTTCCATTAAAAACCCGTAGCAATCCGTGCCAGCTGTGCTTCGCCATTCTACCAGTGTGTCTCACTGGGCTGGCTTTATTTTATTTTTACTTTTTTTAACTGATTGGAAGCAGGCATTGCGTGGGAAGTCAAATTAGAAATGGAAATTGCAAGGGGCCACTCACCTGCACATCTGTATTGATGTTTTTAGAGCAGTAGCCCCCTTTTTCCACCACCTTAATCTGAATTTTCCATTGCTGATTGCTTGAAGATATGAAAACACCAAGAAGGTCTGCTTCCTTGTAAGGATCTGGCCTTTGTTTAGTTATTTCTCACTTTTGCCTAATGAGAAGGGCGTACATGTTGGATTTAGATTCATACCAGAAGGTCTATTTTTTATTTTATTTTTTACTCTCATCTGAAAACTGTATATCCAAACTTATAGGGCCCAAATGATCTATGCTGCTGGAGGAGACCTAACGTCACTAGAGTAAAGTGGTTGTAACACAAATATCGTGTCTTTCTGCTATGTTTAATCAGAAAGTAGAAGCCGTTGACTTATTGAGAAGAGATCACAGATATCAGTCACTAAATGTTAATAACAGTGCGATTACTGAGGTAAAATGCAATAACTCTGAAGATTTCGCAGTCATGAAAATCATTTGTCTGCTTTGTCCGACAGATTTCCTCTTTGTTATGATCAGCTCTCTTCTTGCGTCCCAGACAAAAGTTTACCTTTGACCTCTAACACCGTACCCACTAAATCATGGTCGAAAAGGTTTTTGGTGTGTCACATTCCTTCATATCCTTGACCATCCATCCATGTAAACACAAGTCTGTGGTTTTGGAGTTATAAGGAAAATAATTCCCGTGATTGTAGTTTCTAATCTATAGTATGTGGTCTCATTGTGAAGCTACATTTATTATTCCACAGTATTGCTCTCATTACAGAGCTGCTTGCGCGCTGTGTGGCTGGCTCAGCAGAAGCCAGAGACACCGTTGTACATATGGGGATCATTTTGGAGGGTGGGGGGGACGGTTATAACCAAAGAAATCATAAAATCACACAATAGATTGCCTGGAAACATTTACTGTCACAACATCTTAGATCTAGGAAAAAAATGTCAAGAACTTACGTCACGTAATCTTCATTTTGAATCCGGAGAGTATCTCAATCAGCCGATAGAAATATGCCTCCTTCATCGTAGAGGTTTACAAAAGGCAAAAGGAAAACTCAATTAAAAAAAGCAAAGATTCGGCACAATAGCCTTAATAGTAGCCTATGCCATACATGAAGGGATGTCATCACATTAGTTACAGGATAACATATGGATAAAGACATTGATATGCTGTAATAAAATCAGCCAAAAGGTGTATGGTTCTATAGCCAATCCACCTGCTTATGCTAAATTAAAGTATTTGTGCTAAGCGAAACCTAGCCAGCTCCTGAAAAAGTGATTTTGTGTTTTTTTTTAACTGACAATAAATGGAGTGTATGTATTTGGTACGTTTGTTTTTTAGGGCTTAAAACCGAACAGACTGACATTTGTTGTTATATTTCCTTTTTTACATTTCCTCTCTACTAAAAGTTCGGCATAAACAAAATAAATATTTCTGAATTTCATGAAATCTTGATTTGTTTTTTGTCTGTTTTTTTATTACTGATTGCTATAGGCCTCTAACTTTGCACAGAAAGGTCTGGAAACATCATAAAAGTGAATTATCATCTCTCCTCTCAAATTTCTACTCCTTTTGCTCTTTTGAGGGCAATGAAATAAAGAAAACGTTTTCACATACAGTACATATTTTTTTAAAGAAACTGTCTCTGATAAAAAAAAATACAGACAATGTAAATTAGATGCGGGCGGGACAATACTGGACTTTCTAGGTACTGCATCCACTTAATACAGTGAAGCCATCTGTTCAGCTGGAGTCAAAGGATGCCGACTTGTTCACCAATCAAGATGTGAACATCCTGCCCATACCAAACCCCGACACCCCCTCGCCCACAAACTCTACTCCCACAGCCTGCCCTCCATCCAGACTTCAGGCGCTGCGGGATATCAGAGAATCGGAGCAGGAATGTGACTCCTGACAGACACATCTCTCGGGGCCTCAGACTGAATGTGTTCCCAATTAGCTCCATCTGATAAAGTGTGGGTGCGAGTGAAATCCAAGGCGGTCATGATCAATAGCGTTTGCCTCATCTTTTTTCAGATGGGCTTGACATTGACAGGCCGCCCGGTGATAAATCGCCGCGGTGTTGCGGATAATTGTCTGGCCACATCTTCCTTTGTAGGTGTCACTGGAGTCCGTCACGTCTGAAACGCTTTGAATTTAGCTCTTTCTGTTCGTTTCCAATTAATCTTGTAAAATGGCACCTGAAAACCACTTTGCTCACAATCTGCCTGTCACTTAGTTCACACACACACACACACAAAAAAAAAAACATTCACAGTAAGTTCCTCGTGCATCATCTTGGGCAAGAACTGCCACCTACTGCTCCCTCTGTATACTACAGAGAGAGCACACAGATGTGAGGTGGTTGTTTCTCACTGGCTAGCTGTTTGATAAAAACAAGCTGCAGGCCACTGTGGTCGCGTCCTCACAAAGTCTCCTTGGTTTCCATGCTCACACAGCTGGATGTTTTTAGGTTTACCCAAACGGGGTGGCTGTATGGACATCGGAGATGAAACAGGCCTCCTTAGGCGCACAAACACAGCACTACACTCCCAGCGCTGTGCACCGCTTGTGGGGATGACACAAGAGGCGCAGGGCTTTATTGAGTCCTGCTCAGGGTGGTGTGCAAATCAGCACAGTGATCTGGCAAAGCTTAGCCTGCAAGGCAGCAGAGAGGAGACTGGGGCCGGCGAAAGACAAGCCGCTAGACGATGCTGAGGGTCTGTCTGGGCTGGTATGCTGTGTGGGACTTTTGTCAGGCCAGAACTTCCCTCCTCTCAGATTCAGTCTTGATAAACTCAGTGAACTCCCAGTAAAACAGAGCAGAAAACAGCACTGCATCTTTATTTAAGCCTAAGTTTCAGTTCAGGTTCTGATAATTTCATCACATACACATAATGTGAATGTAATGAAATTACCTGCTGATGCGTCCATTAAGGTGCTTCTAGTATGTGATGTACATTTGGACCCAGAATTGGGTTGGGATGGATGGATGGGATGGATGGATTGGATGGATGGATGGATGGATGGATGGATGGATGGATGGATGGATGGATGGATGGATGGATGGATGGATGGAGAAGCACATGTGCTCCATTGAAAGTTGGAGGGTTTCTTTGTCCAAAATACCTATTTGTAGCAATACGTAGTCACAGGGGTGAGTGTGTAATTACAGTGTATTTAGAATTAGTATCCAAACTAAGATGCATGATTCTGATGTGTGGGAGAAAACCTCAGAGCTGCCGAAATCCCAAACAGGGACAGTTCAAAGAGTGGAATCAGGCTTTCTTTACCAACAGCAAAATAAATGACTCAGTATTTTGCAAAGGAAACTCTGTCAACTAACTATATAATTTAAATCGGAGAAACTTTACAACAATTTTCTTTCAATTAAAAACTGAACCAAAGTTATTTAGCAACAACAAAAAAAGGTCACCCCCCGCACCACAACAAGAGGACCAGCTACTCTTCAAAAGGGGAAAGTCTGGTGAAGACGCTATTCAAGTGTGGCAGATGTGTCTTGGTCTTCATAAGTACGGAAATGGCTACAAGAAATATTGCTACATATCTGCAGTCAAAACAATGATTAAAATTTTTTAGATAATTGGAGCAAGTGTATTTTGCTTGTGAAGAGGGTAGTAAGGGGGGGTCTTTCAGACGACCAAGTATTTTTCCTTTATACTTAAGAATATAAATATAAAAGATTAATTTATTTAAGGTTTCTTATGGGGGACCAATAAGTGTACAGTAGAGAGCGCTTGAAAGGGTCAAAGGTTAGGAGGTTTTTTTTTATTGTTAATCACCATGATCTATGTAAATTTCTGCAGTCAGAGGGAAAGAATTAAGTGAAGTGCAGAAATGCATTGGTTGATGTAGCGTTAGTATAAATGATAATGTCAACCTAATTACATCAGCTTGATGGGAGCGGCAGATATGTAGGTTCAATGAAACGGCATTTACTGATTTTAACATGTCACACTTAAGACTTGAAATACTTGCAGTTCAAATAGTCTTACAATACATACTTAATTTCTCTAAAGGGTAAGCAAGGAGAAGACAAGTGACAAATTTCTGTTGTCTCCTTTCAGCCGAAAACTCAGGATTTCTCAAATGGTGAGACCTTTCTGTTTTTGCCGTCATAATTTCAACACATATTACAAAATTCTGCAGTCATATTTTAGCCAAAAAGCTGCCAAATTCGATTTGCTTCTCTTGTTGGCTGTAACTAAACATGCCGTTCAATATTGAGCTCTTTTTTTTATCAGACCACCACATTTTTAGTCTCTTCTAATCCAGCATTCCTTAAACGTTGCTTAACACCAAACTGACAGTTGTTCAGACCTCCAAATGAGCAATGACGCATCATCCCCATGTAAGCCTGCGCAGTATATTCTCATCTCTAATGTGGCAAAAGTCGTTTGTTTCCCCACAACTATCTTTTCTTTTTCACAAAACAACAACATCATCTCCGCCTGGGTGGGTTTCGTCTGCTGCTGCTTTGCTCCCGTCTTTGTGAGTGAATCAACTCATGATCTGAACCAGCTAATGATCCTTGGGCTTCTGTGCTTCTCCTTCTTTCTGTTTTTCTTCTTTATCACAAGGCTGTTGTTTTTTGTGACTGCCTTTTGTGAACAAGGCATTTATCAGGCAATGTGCAATTTGGAGGTGTGTGTGCTCTCAACCCAACATATAATTCACTGGTTTGCGCAGGTAAGTGGAGGAAGGAGGCTGCTGGGCCAGTCCTGAAGAAAATAACTGAAACACTGTGTGAACTATGGGAAAAGACAATCAGACAAACAGAAAGGTTCTATTTCTTTATCTTTAGGATTCCTTAGTAGTTGATTTGATTTGGTGTGAGAAACTTTGCTGCACTTTTTATTATGAAGAGATACTGAAATCATCCTGCCAGCAGTTTCCCTGCTTCTTTTCAATCGTTTAGCGACCTCTTGTGGCTAAAACAGACTCCGTGTTTTTTTATTAAACTAATACTGCATTTCCAGTTTTGAAGTCTATCTCTGCCCTTTCAGTGTGAGAGGCGAACAGATAGATCATGTGATTTTACTTCTAAATTAGAGAGTGAAAAATGTCTCTTAAATGCTTACATTGTTGAATCAACCTCATCCAGAGATGAAATCTATGCGGAGATAGCTGGTAAAGATTTAATAAGCAGTCAGTTTTCATAGATCTTGTCATGTTATCTGCAGGTTTATTTCCTGTTCCTGTTCTTTTCTCATTTCTTCCGTGATGACTGATCTTTTATCATTAGTGCTCCGGTCCTTTTCAACCCAAATAGACTTTATGATTGAGAATAAATTCTGAGCATTTCCTTAAGGCTTATTTTTTAATTATGTAGAGCTCGATAAACAAATAAATTAATATTTCTGTGTCTGACTTGGCTCATTTAATCATTCTACATAATTCTGTACAAGAAATACACTTGTAAAAAACCCTGTTAGATTTTATGTTAACAACGTATGATTTCTTTTATGAACTAACCACCTTAGGTTAATATCATAAATTTTCTTTAAAGAAAAAACTTTTTGTTTTCATTTTTTTTTTTTTTTTTTTTTGACGCTATGATAACTTTCTGATTTCTTATTTGTTTAAACTGAACAAACAATCCATAAAGGCCAGGATATCATTTATGAATAAATCGGGTACGTTTATTTTTTGCCAGTAATTTTGTGTTCAGTGAATGTAGACTGAGACTACTTGTTATAGCAACACCTCCCTTCATCTTAGGCTTTCTTGTTGCAAGATCACAATTTTTGTGGTGTTTATTAGTTGTTTTTACATGTTGCACAAAATGTCACTTCTACAGGTCCTGTTAAATGTTGCTCTGACTCTGAAAATCCTGCTTTTATAAAGTGATACTCGTCTACACCTCTGAGACGAATTTTTTTTTCTTCCAATATAAAAGTAAAATTATGGTGCTGTGCTTTTGATCCTAAATGAGGATTTACTTGTATTTGTTTCTTTAGGTGAATTTTTTAATGCAAACATTTCAGTTACTTTAACTTTTGTCACAAATAAATTCTCACAAAACATACACACACATACACACACACACACACACACACACACACACACATTATATATAATGGTTAATATTTGTGTTATGCCTTATTAGATATAACTTTGACCTTAATAAAAATCCAAACTGTTCCAGCTTAAATTGCACTTTTATGACATCTCTGTTTTCCTTAGGTATTTTTTCTGAGAGATGAAGATCTGGTTCTACATTCTGTTATTAAGATTAATCACACAAAGGGTTGTGTTTTAGGGGCCTCAATATATTTCGTTTCTTAAAAACCCACAGACATAATTTTTGCATTAACATTTTTTTACTTCATACTTGAAATAGTCATTTATTAAATATATTGATCAGGGAATGTCCAAACGTTTCAAGGAAAGTCCAGGATATTACTGAAATTACAAAAGGTTCTTAAAAGTTTTCACTAACGAGCAGTAAAATAAGTGTTGCATGGGTACCCTCATCCACAAGAGGGCGCCACCAGCTCAAGCTAGGCACAGAAAAATCATTTTAGTTTGGACTTTTCCAGTTAGAAAATAGGAATTTCACAATGTCATTTTAAATAACTCTTTGAGTAATTAGTGCAGTATATTTATAATAAAATGTGTCCACATGCAAAAAAATGTAGATATTTGACAAAGAAATTATTTTGACTTGTATAATTTTTTTCAATGCAATTCAAAAATACAAAACCAGCAAATGGAAGCTTAGTAATCATGTTATACAGCACTACAGGAAGTAGTTTACAACAGTGTCCGACTGTGAAAGACCTGAAAAAATGTTTAAACATAACCAAGATATTTAGCTTTTTTGTTCATTTATATCATTAAAAATCACAGTGTATAGCAAATTTAAACAGGTTGAGTCTTTTTTTGTCGTTGTTCTTGTTGTTTTTTGCTTTCAGGAATGAAGCTTTGGATTAGAAATGTTTTAATTTTAAGTGCAGGGTTGCATGCAGAAATACTGAGTTGTAAACTCCTCTCCTCCTTTTATTCCAGGCGTATTGCTTGAATGAGCCTACGTGGGCTTAGAAGACAGCTTGTTCATCAAAATGGCCTGAAAAGTCACGCCGATAAACGGCCTAAACCACGCTGCTATGGTTGAGCTTGGTCCACTCAAAGATGTCCTGCTCGCACACGATGTCCGAGTTGATGAGAAGGTAGCGATCCCCCACGCAGAAGTGCTTCTGGCAGGCAGCACACTTGAAGCACTCGAGATGGTAAACCTTGTCCCGCACCCGCATCGTCATCTCGAACGCCCGGATCCTCTTTTCGCAGGAGGCGCAGAGACCATCCTGACCGAAGAGCCTGGGCGGATGAGACAGAATCAGCATGTCAGAGCAGAAGTACGGAGAACCTCCAACGGTTGAGCTGACCTGTGACATTTCTCCCTCCATCCTATCAAGTTCTAGTGCATATTTTGAGCGGCGTTGCTGTATGTTTTAACCAGTTTCTGCTGAAACCAGGAAACGCACCACGCCATCCTCACCTGAGATAATCCCGACGACATAATTTTCTTCCCAGCTTGTAGTAAAGCCTCCGGCCAACCTCTCCGAGCCGACAGCCGCACAGGTCGCAGCTCAGGCAGTCCTCGTGCCAGTACTGCTCGATGGCCTTCAGGAAGAACCGGTCCCCGATGCTCTGCTGACACCCGCCACATGTCAGCAGGGAGGGCGGCATCTGGAGGACCTCGTCCACCGGCTCCCTGAACCAGAGAGGAGCAGCCCGTGAGAAAATGCACGCTCGCTACATTTATTGGCAGCCCTGGTGCAGATGTGTGAAAAGCTACAAAATAAATGTTGTACACTGCAAAAGGGGAACTAAAGGTAAGTAGAATTTTCTTGAAATAAGTATATTATTCCTTGATTTGAGCAGCTAAATGAGACCATTTGCCAATGGAATGAGTATTTTTATCCTGCACTTGAAATAAGATGATGGAGATGAGTTGTCCTTATTTTAAGTGCCATTGGCAAATAGTCTTATTTACCTGCTGAAATCAAGGAAAAATGCACAAATTTCAAGAATATTTTACTTACTTTGAGTTCCCTTTTTGCAGTGTATTGCAGTAGATTGACCACACACTTTTAGAAAAATACAACCTTTAATTTGAGTACGTTTGTGAATAATAAAACGAAACTATTTGATTGATTTTGAACCATTTCTGTGTTCATTTGATCACCTGTTTTTAGTTTACTTATAGTTTTCAAATTTCAAATCTCCTGGTGCTTTAAACCTTTTCATGATGCGATGCACTCTAACAAGTATCTCTGATCCTTTGGAGGCGAAGCAGGCCCACAGCATCACAGATCCTCTACCACGCTTAACGATAGTCACCGCTTCAAGAGGTTTTTACCGAAACCCTCAATCTTAGTCTGATCTCAGCAAAGCACATGGCTCCAGGTAAAGCTTCAGAGATAGGCAAAGTCCACATTTACATTTGTCAAGAAACTCTCTATAGACTGTTATAAAAAGTCTTTGTGAGCCCAATGTGCGACTCTTTCCTGCAGTTATCTGGCAGTGAGTAAGGAGACTGTTAACACCCTCCTGTCTGTTCAGGCGGCATGATAAATATATGGGTCCTTTAACTTCAGCCTAATGGCCAGGGGTTAAAAGGAATTAAACAAATGCACATTCCTAGACAAAGGGATTGTTAGGAGTACCAATATTTCATGCCATGTGTAATTCTGTAAAAAACTAAAATGTCTTCAAATGCAATTTGTCATCACTGAATGATGTAATGTCAAATTAAAGGTTGATTTTTTTTTTCTGCAGTTTTCAAAGAGACTATGCAGGCGTGTGAGAATATTAACTTATTACACATCTTAACAAGGGTAAATGTGGCGGGCTGATTGATTCCTGGCAGATGTGACTCAGAGTGATGTCTTTATTCATTTACACCCCTTATTAGTAGCTCCTGTTTACTACTGTAAAGGCTTTGAGAGAGGAAATCTGAGATTATACACAATTCTGCACTCCCTTTGCACAAGAACTGTTAAACTGCTTCCTGAAGTGGTTTATTTATTTATTTTAGCCAACTAAATTTATATATTTTTTAAATCTGACATTTAAAATACAATTTTAAGTACTTCATTAATGTATTTGTCTTCACTGTAATGTTATTTAGTTGTTGTTTTTATTTTAGATTAACTATAAATGCTTTCTCCTGCAGATAACACGTGACAACTTTAAATAAGAATATGGGGATGAATGCCATAACAGAGGGAAACTGCCCTTCTAAACTTCAAAATAACATTAATTCTTAAGCTCCCTGCCGCTGACCTGATTATTACAGTATGTAACAGCGAACTGTGTCCTCATACCTACATGTTCAGCTGTTCCACGTGCGGTAGTTCGGTTGTTATTGTTGAGCAGCTCCAATGACTCAGAGATGACATGAGTTTAAACGAGAGAACAAATACTCACTCATTGGCCTCCAGTGTTTTCCTCTCTATAGTAGATGCCATTCTTGCAGCGGATTCAGATGAAGGGGGGTCTGAGTCCACGACCCGCCGGACTGCACGGCAGGCGCACTGCACCTGCTCCTACTCCGCAATCTGTCGGGTGATTTTGACGGACTTAATTTCGTCTAAAATGAGCATAAAGCAAAATCCCGCATGAAGCGGTGGCAAAAAAAGGAGGTTTCCTCTAAGCAGCTAAAGCGACGATGGAGGACGCCGTCATCGTTTCCTGAGGCGATGACTCGCGGTGATCACCTCCGCGCCTCTCATGTCCTGCAGCGACTCCGGGGACGGCCGAAAGACGCCGAGGATCCGATCCGATCCGATCCGATCAGCGGGTCGCTCCTGCAGATCTCCGCGTCCGTGCTGTCCGCAGCTCTCTCCTGCACATGTACCCCCAGGCGTGCCTCATGGTGCGGCGTGTTTAAATAACGTCGGAGCCGCTCCACCCCCCGCCGCCCGCCCCCCCCTCGTCCGTCTCCGCTTTCGTTTCCCTCTTCCTGTTCACGAGCGCTTTGACAATGGGGGGAAATGGGTCTTAAAGCGACAGCCAGACGCTGGCTGCTCCGTGCGGCTGCGTCGTGACTGGCTGGTGAGTTCATTAGAAAGTTCGCCTCCAGAGAGGGCTGATCCGTCGCAAGATAAAAGCGCTGGGTCGGTATCATCAGCCCAACGCTGGAGTGTTTTCCCTGATAACTCGCCTTTCAACTCTACGTGAAGAGACAGGAGCGGTTTGCGCAGTTTAGTGCCACAAACCCAGCGGAACATCATTTAACCAAATGTAATTAAAACACGCTTCGTGTCATATGCGTTTTTTTTTTTTCTTCCAGTGATTGTTTTTTTCACAATTAATCTCCCCGAATCATAAGGAATTTAAACAGAGAAAATGTTATTTTCTACAAATGGCTTCATTTTCCCAGCCAAGTATGATGCTTATATTTTCTATATGGATGGCCTTTGGTTCCTTGATTGATCCACCATGTGCTAAAACAGTTGACATACTATATGGTTTACCATAAGCAATTCCTTTAAGATAAAGGTGATTCTATTTTAAGTTGATTTTATGAAGTATCTAATTAATGATCTGTGACTTTCTGTCTCAGTAGTAATACACACTCCTAATTCATGAGAGGTAAATAAATAGGCAATTATGTTTATTCAATAATCGTGGGCAGTTAAAGATCTAAACACATGCTAAGCAGAAGTCTCATGAGGGAAATGCAACCATTGCAGTTGGGTTTTAGTGGGCATAGCTGTTTGTATCTAGTATGTTATCTGACTGTATATGCTTTAATAAATATGTTATTTGCATTTACCTTTCTTTGTATAATTCACTTTTTTGGCTAATTTCTCTGCAATAGACTGGCGACCTGTCCAGGGTGTACCCCGCCTCTCGCCCATTGACAGCTGGAGATATAGGCACCAGCACCCCTAGCACCCCCACAAGGAAAAGCGTGTTTGAAAATGGATGGATGGATGGATGGATGGATGGATGGATGGATGGATGGATGGATGGATGGATGGATGGATGGATGGATGGATGGATGGATGGATGGATGGATGGATGGATGGATGGATGGATAATTTCTTAAGTGTGCAACTGAGGTACAGTTTCTTGTATTGTTTTTTAAATGTTTTAATGTAGGTATAGAGACAGTTTTTATAAAGCCCCGTGTTTTTACTTATTTTCTTTTGTTGTGATTCTCTGGTGTTTAAAGCACCATTCATGTCTAAAGCTATAACTCTTATAAAATTGTATAACTCTTTTTAATGTGAGTAATTATTTGACATCTTCACTATGGGTACCAATAAAGGTGGAGGACATCAATTATGCACAAAAGTCTTAAAATATGAATAAACCACCCTTTAACTTGAGTACCTTTTTTAGCTGGTGAAAAATCCTGTAAATAAATTACAGTTGTTTGTTTTTTGTTTGTTTCCAAAATCACATGTGGCCTATGTAGTAATCTCTTTAAAATAAATGCAGTTGAAACATTTTTGTAATTTCTGCTTTACTTTTAAAAACTGATCAGAGTTTCTGGGAACTTCAAATAAATGATCCATCTCTTTTCCTTGGGGTCCAATTCTTTCTGCTTCTTTCCATTTAGACTGGTCATTAGAATTAGGTACAAAATAAATAAATACAATTCTTAAAGATCTTTGTTATAGAACTGAAGTAAAATGTGGCATCTTGGAGTCACCAAGCCTTCATAACACCCATCAGACTGTCAACATACCAACCGGATGTTTGGCAATGGCATTTTCCTTTATACCACAACAATGTGAAGTTGTCCAACCTCTACTGGAACTTTAGATGAGAAGTTGTGGCCAGACGAGAGTAAGACTGAGCTTATTGGCAACAAAAACATCAGGTATGATAGTTGTGAAATAAGAGATGAACATGTAGAATAGCACCACATGCCTCCTGTAAAGCTAGGGTAAGTGATCCTGTGGTCCTGGTCTCTTCCAAAGTCCCTGGAAGCCCTGTCAGGGTTCATGGTATCAGGGTCTATTTAAAATACCAGGAGATTTTACATAAAATCCATTGGTCTTTACCAGTAAAGAGAAAATTGATTGCCACTGAGTCTTTCAACCTAAGATGATTCACTAGATTCAAAATTGTTTGTCGTCCATATCCATCTTAGACCTCAGACCATAATACTATAGAAAATCTGTGGGATGACCAGGAGGAAAGAGACCATTTTATCCCCCCCAAGTTTTTTTTTTCTGGTGTTTACATCGAGCCCACTAACTTGTAATAGAAGACATCATTATGTTAACGAATTCTGTAAATAAGATCTTCTTGTATTTTTTCTAAACAAAGCTATGTTTTTGGCTGTGTCTTAACACATTTCCCTTTTCAAACCGGAGCTCCTCTGGGCCTTTCTCTTATCTGCTGCCAGTGCTTCAGGGTTGCCTGCAGGAGGGACTAACGCAGACAGCAGTTGGGCTGGGAAGAGAGATAAAGCAAGTCGGCTCCAGCAGCCAGGAGCAGCGCCGGGATAGATCGAAGGTATAAACTCTAGATGTAGGCTGAAAGCTTCTCTGGGCTACCCCACTGCTGGATTGTGTGTAGGCTGACTGGACACATACCAAAGCCCAGGAGCAAGGTCAACGTGGCACGGCTGTGTGCCAGGTACACAGAAAGCAGAGCAGCTTGACGGAGGAGAAATGGAAAAAAAAAAACGCCTCCAAACTACAAATCCCTCAAATGGAAAAACAATTTCTGCAGCTTTATCTGCTCTCTTTGTACAGCACAGCATCTGAATGGATTGGTCACTGAGGCGTTTGTTGCCTTTGTCGTACAACCGTTATTCTTTTAAAGGCCCTAATGACAAATGACACATGAATGATCTCAGATGACTTTGAGCTCCATCTTTCTTTATAAAGAGGATGAAAAATGTAAAGTAGAGGAAGTTTGCATACATAACCATCCATTCAATAGAATTTTATTTATATAGCGGCAATTCACAACACACGTCACGTCGAGGCACTTTACGAAGTCAAATTCAATCAAATCATCCAGACAGGTTGATCAAAAAGTTTCTTATCTAAGGAAACCCAGCAGATTGCATCGAGTCCTGAAAGAGCGTAGAGCCACAGTGGACAGTCATCTGCATTGTCCATGGCTTTGCAGCAATCCCTCATACTGAGCATGCATGAAGCGACAGTGGAGAGGAAAACTCCCCTTAAACTGGAAGGAGAACCTCCAGCAGAACCAGGCTCAGTGTGAGTCTTCTCCATTCATCCATTCATCCATTTTCTATCCTTGTTGGTTGTGGGGGGGGGTTTGGGGATGCTACCTTTCCCCAATGTTCATTAGGCAGTAGGAGAGGCAGGGTGCATCCTGGGCAGGTTGATAGGCCATCACATGGAATCACATCACTAAGAAAATTCCTTTACACAATTTTCTTCCAAATACAAGAATAAATAAATAAATAAAATTCTATGAAGGATGCACCGAGGAGTTTTAGTCTCAGCCGGAATAGCTTGCAAAAGTATTCATAGTCCTCAAAAATGCTTTGTTGCAACCACAAATGTCAACCCTTAATGTCAGTGTGTGTTTGTGGAGATGTATGTGACACACCAACACAAAGTAGCACATGATTTGTGTTAAAGGAAAACTGTACTTTAACAATCATTTTATAATTACACATTTGAAAACTTTGGCTTGCCATTATAATCAGCCTCCTTTACTCTGATAAAATATCAGTGCATATAAATACCTCCAGGAGTCCATTTGTTAGAAAACAGCATCCACTTGTTTGTAATTTATTGTGGGTATAAAGGGAGTTGTTCTGTGAAGGATGCAGAGGCTTCTTAGAGAACATTGGAGAACCAACAGCATCATGAGGATCAAGGAACACAGCAAACAAGTCAGGGGGAAAAAAACTTGTGAAAAAAGTTATGAAACAATAGGTCTGACAGAGCACTGGATGATCCATCATCTGAACATGGAAAGAGTGTTGTACAGCTGTACACCTACCAAGATGTGGCCACATACAAAAATTGACAAGAACCGTAGTAATTAGCCAAGCAGCCATAATGTCCATGGTAACTCCTGAGGAGTTACAGAGATCAGATGGCAGGAATCACTGACAGGACGACTATTATATTCCCAAATGAAACAAAAGCACTCCTCCTCAGAGTTTGCCGCAAGCTATGTAAGGGACACAGCACTAACATGTGGAAGGAGGGGCTCTGGTCAGATAGAAACAAAAGTCAAAATTTCGGCACACATACAAAACGCAGTATCTGGTGGTATCTACCCAAACACACGGCAGCATCCTGCTATGGTGATGCTCTTCTTCAACAGGCACAGCGAAGCTGATCAAAGCGTACAAAGCACAAAAAGTTGCTGGAGGCTGTAAATGACACGAGGCTGTGGCACGGGTTCACCTTCAAGCAGAACCACGGTAAACATACATAATTGTAACAGATGGTGGTTCTGCATGCCACACCTTGTAGATTTAGATTTGTAAAGATTCTTTGAAAACCAAGTATTCAGAAGTCAGATTTAGCAAATTTGAAAGTTTGTTTTGATGAGGCTGGATTGTCGGATTAAAAGTACGTTTTTGTAAATAACAACCTTTAAACAGACTTTTCATTACGCTCACATTTCTGTATAAAACCTTTTTTTTTATATTGTTCTGATGTAATATTATAATCCTAAATGTGGCGTTTTCATTAGCTGTTAGCGAACACCATTGTAAATAACAGACATAAAGGCTTGAAAAGATCTGTGTGTGTGTCTGTGTGTAAATAATTTATATGATGTGTATTTCTTTGTGAAACGAGTTACTGAAAGAAATTAACTTTTCAATAATATTCAAATCTGTTGAAAATTACTGTATATAGAATAATTATATATGCATATTAATTAATATGAAACAAAAATACATTGAAGTTAAAAGTTGGAACATGCAAAAATTAGAAAAGTTCAAGGGGTGAGAATACTGGTGCCAAGTGCTATAAATGGTATGGCCAGTTTTTACAAATTCAGCAGTCTGTGGGTTTAAGCTCGTCTTTTGCGAGCTTAAACTTGAGTTTATTTATTTATTGTCCTCTATTACTTTTATCTTGTCTTAAAAAATCATTTGTTCCTTTTCCATCCCACCACCCTTCTTTGTTTTGGTTTTCTTTTACTCCCAGTGGCACATGTTTTGATTTTACTAGAAAGAGTTCTGTTGGCCGTGGTTTCTGTGCAACAGTATGCTTAGACGGTAGGCTAAATGATGGGGGTTTACAACGATTTTAGTGTTTCACTATTGGAAGGTTGCAAAAAATAGATGAGAAAGTGAGAGCAGGGGTGACACAAATCATCCAGCGCTTCCTGTAGAGTTGACTGAAAAGGATGTGCAACTGGCATGCAGAGATGGTGCTTTCCTGGGGGGTGGGATCGCACTCACTTCCTACCCCCCATCATGCACGATGGCACCTTTGTCATGGTTTCACAGTTGGACAGGCGGAGTCCAGATGCTCTTGCATGATAGGCATAACCAGGCTTATAGAGCAGCCCTAAAACTCCAGCTGGATGTCATTCAGCGGTAAAACCCTTATCTACAGCAAAAAGCTTTCAAAATGTCACCGGAAAGAAACTTCGCTTTGCAGCAGACCTGAAGTTCACATTTCAGTTTGTTTTAGAATTTGTGTTTTTTGTTTTTTTTCCTTCAGATATTACTTTCTCTAGCTATCAGTTAAAGAAATGCCATGTTGGAGGTGGCGTCAATATGTCCAGCTTCCTGTTATGCTTGGTACTGGGTGCGCTAAGCAGGGTGGAATATGAATGCGGCTGTAATACTCATCAGGCCTATCACTGTTTAGCAATAAGTAAACCTATTTAAAAATAAGTTCCACAATTTAAAGTATAATATGAAGGCCCTTAAATGTACAGTTTTTGTCAAATTCAGAGTAGATAATCCTCTTCCATTGACTTATTCACAACAGTTCCTTAAAAGAGCTACTTAGGACAATGTTTTTTCTCTGTCTTTTACAGCATAAACTCTTAACAACATAAGCAAAACCAGCCCCTTCCTCTCTGGTTTGAAGTGTGATGATAATTGGTTTCTCTTTTAGTGCTCTTCCTGAACTGACCAAATGAAAATGTTCATCGTGTAAAGTAAAAATTGAAGGGCTTTGTTTTTTGTCCCGAAAAGGCTGGCTTTAAAGGTCAGGGGCCCAAAGAGGGAGACACCCTGGATGCTTGCATGGCTGGAGAGCTGTTGCTTGACTGAAACACTGAAGCCTGGCAGGAAATGAGTCACTCGCTGAAATGGAGCTTCTCTTGGCCTTGGGAGCCTCCCTTAATCAGTATTATCCCTGAAAGAAAACACTTTCCATGGAACAATGCAATCAAATAGCTGTGCAGCCATGTTAACTCCTTCCTGTATTTGTCAAAACAATGAAGAGCTGGTTACGCATTCTTTCAAATATGCCTCTGGTGCATTTGTTTCTTACAGAAACTGATGTAAGCTCTTGTTGAAATTATAGTTTCATAAAAACCAAGGATAATTTATGTCTTAATAGGACACCAGCGGAGCACAAAGAAAAACACCCCAAAACAATAATATTCAGTGTGAGTTGATTACCTTTTCTTGATGAAGATAATTATTTTGTATCTTCTTTGTAAATTAAATCCAATAAATAATTAATAAAAAAAACATAAAAAGAAACTAACTAAAATGACTGTCGACAAGCTAAGTTTTAATATGAACTTTCCCTTCAAGCCTGTTTTGTTGATGCTATTGATGCGCTTTACTGCCACCTGCTGTTATCAAGAACATGGGTGTTGTAGAAATAGCTAATCAAAGATTCAAAATGAAATAAAGAAAAATCCTATATTAGAAAATAAATAAAAATATACATATTCCCAAAAGACGTTATTATCCAATCTACTTTCTGGAAGTAGATTGATATATTTTTAAATATGTTTATGTATATATATATATATATATATATATATATATATATATATATATATATATATATATATATATATATATATATATATATATATATATATTTAAACTCAGATATGAAAAGTAAATTTTATAAACATTGATGGTGTAATCTGACTACATAGTTTTCAGAACTGTTGACAACATTGTTTGAAAACTTGATGCACAGATTAAACACTTATTATAATAAGTGCATTTTAAAGAAAACATAATACTGATAATAATGAATTTGTATTATTTACAATTATTATTATTATTATTATTATTATATTATTATAATAAATAATACAAATTAATTATTATCAGTATTATGTTTTCTTTAAAATGCACTTATTATAATGCTCAGAATCTGTTTTAAGTGGTGCACACAGACAAGACATTTGACTTTGTTCCACTTTGCTATCAGTGAAAAAAAGTATTTTTGTAAATATTCATATTTGTAATAATATTTATTGTATAACAAAATATAATTAAGCTAAAAATCTGGTGTAAAGTGATATATCTATCTATCTATCTATCTATCTCTCTCTCTCTCTCTCTCTCTCTCTCTATATATATATATATATATATATATATATATATATATATATATATATATATATATATATACACACACACAGCCTGTGTACATACATTCAAACATATATACAGGCTGTATACAGGGATGTACACAACCTAATCAGAGCTAATGATTGTGCAGATTTTTTTGCAGAGTATGTTGAGAATTATGCCTGTCCACAAATACAATTTACCTCCCTCTTTCCTGGTTTCTGGTCACTTTATTTTCAACTATGAACGAATGATTTTTACATATAGCGTATGTGAACTCTTCTGATTCATTTATATATTTTTTTACTTTGTTTTTACTTTGATGGTTTTATTCAGGCATGACTGGAAGACCTAAAGACGAACCTCAGTCTTTATAAAGAGTTTCTCCCCCTTTCGAACCGTCTCAGTTGTCGGTGCGGCCGGCCGGGCGGATCCCACATTAGAGTGAAACAGAAAAATAAAAAAAGCAACACAACAACAATAACAACTTGGCCTTTACCTATATTAAGCTAACAAGCTCCCCCGTGGATATATAACAACAAGGTGGGTGACTCGAGAAGCAGGCTATCGAGGTAACGAGGTTCCCGACCAGCTGGTGGTCAACACGCGTTGGTTTTAACGTCAACTAGGCTAGCTAATGCTAACTCAGCGGTGTGTGCTAACGGTGGTGCGGCCAGGGCCATTTTTAAAAAAACACGAAACAGAAGCAAATACTAGCGAGCAGACCAGACTCCTGAGAGCAACACGGCGCTGTTTCACGGCATGGCCCATTTATAGCCTATTATATATATTTTACAGCATTCTTCTCATACTCGACCGTTGAAATGAAAGTTAACCGCTTGCTACGGATATCGTCTGGTTAGCAGGAACAGTTCTAGTCTTACGAAACTATGTATTCCACACATCTAAGCTACATCTCGTATGGGCCGTTCTTTCATGATTGTACCGACACAATCTAAATTTAAAAAATGCTAGGCATGCACCGTTGTAAGCACGGTTCCTCCTAAGGGGCTGTTGTGAATGCGTAGTTTCGCACCGTTTTCCCCCCCTAAACGTACAACTTGGGACAAATCCGTTTCTTTCTAAACGTTCAACCGTCGAAACGTCCCCCAGTCTTAACTGATGCGAAACCCATTTGGTCGGGTTCTAGTTCATATTAGGAGGCGATCGACTTGAGTGAGTTGTTGTTTTTGAATATATTTCTTTTTACGTTGTCGACACTCCAAGTTAAATGCAAGACGTGCATTGTGTTGTAAAATGTTTGCTTGATCTTTTGTGTTTCTGTGACGAGGCTACATGGTTACGGCTGCCGTTTGAAATGTGCTTTTTCAGGAATGACGCCGAAGAACAAAAACTGTTGAGGTATTTAAACCTGAGTCACCGACCTGCCTGATATGAACAGTAGTGACGCCACAATAGCTCCTTTACTGTTTAGTTTTTTTTTTTTTTAACAAATTGCAGACCCAATTAGTCATTGATTTGGATTATTTTGGTCAATATATTAGGAAACTGGAGTTTAGAATTAAATCCTAACAGCCCAATCCCTCACCTTTTAGTGTATCAGAGCCATACAGCACTTATTCTGTTTCATTCTCCCTGTGTTTATGTGCCTGTTGGCTGTCTAAAGGTGCACCGACGTTTTAAATATTGCTGTTTTCAGAAGCACAAAGCGATTCTCTGACACAATTCCTATGGTTTAAAGCGACATTAATAAGACGCTGTATAAAGGGACCAGTGATTCCTCTGTCTGTATGGAGAAATGAGTTACACACTGGTACCCTCGCCCCACCTGTTGCTGTACACTGCAAGCCAGCTTCCCCTCTTATGCAAATAAAAATTTGCCTGTTTTATTAAAAAAAAAATCCAAATTTGAAGAAAAAATAAATAAAAATACAGGCAGCAATGAACTGGTGATTTAAAGGGGTGTCATGTCTTCTTCTGTCGCTTTCTTTTAAATACGATGCTGCTCTAATCAGAATCAGAATCTAAACATCGAGGGCGTCCCAAGTGCTGAACAAGTTGACAGTAATAGCAAACAAAACAATGGGATTGATTTTTGCCTTGTTATTTTGTAAGTCTGACCCTACCCGACTGCAATGATGCCCCCCAAGAGTTATAAGATGAAAGAAAATGCACTCGCTGGAGCTTTTTTTATTTTATTACATTTTTTAAATAGAGACGGCATTAAATCTCACAGAAAAGGTCAAGATGTTAGAAAATGTCAACATTGTCTTGGTTTATGCCTCAGTTTGAATCTGATTTCTCATGTTGCCCCCCAAAAAGTTGGAGTTTGAAGATTTCTTTTATACTGAAAATTGGTGGGAGTTCTTAGCTTTGATGCCTTCAATCAATACAGGGGGGGAAAAATGAATATATCAGGTGTTGGAGGAAGAATTGGCTGATTCCAGTCTCTGGCTGGTTGGTGGATTTCTGTTCAAGAAGGTGGTTGAGAAGCCGCAAGCAGCATTGGGGATGGGCAGTTATTCCGTAAAGTTTCTTATGAGTTTTTTGATTTATCGTAACGCCTACTAATTATGTTTGAAAGCCCCACAAACTTACTGTTTGGTCAGAGTTGTTGTTTTTCCAGTTTTCTCCACAGTCCGTTCTATCAGGGGCGTCAATATGAAATTCGAAAATAGGACTAAATACAGTTATGTGCGGTTTAGTGAGAAGAGTCACACTTTTCCATGTCATCAGTGTCCTGAAGAAGCCTGTTTTGAGATTATGCTTAAGAGCAGTATTTGTGGGGCTTTTACAACAGTGCCGTGCAGTTAACTTTTGAAAAACTGTATTGTCATCACAGTAAATGCCCCCAAAGATTGTGGTAAAATAACTTGTCGCCCACTGCGGGCTGCTACTTTAGCAGATGGCTCCAATAATTAGCTAATATCACCTTGGCACACTTTTAGCTTTAAAAAAAAAATAGCAAACAGGTGCAATATCCTGCACAATATACACGTTTACCTGTTTATTCTCTAGGCATTTTTGTCTGTATCATTTGTAAACCATAATCAACATGCTCTGGTGTTTTAGCAGCAGTAGAAATAATTGCCTGTTTTGATTCTGGTAAATGCAGACCAAATTTTTTATTATTTTTTTTAAAACTGGAGGTTATTGTGTTGTGAGCGTCTCACATGTGACAATGACATTGTCACATGGAGCATTTTCCCGTTTTATTTCCAGATGCCCTCAGCAATGAACGCAAACAGGACGTTGGAATCCGCCAGCCCAGAGGTGGGATCCGCTCCAGGATCAATGGGCGGCTGTGGACAGTCGGAGGTCTTGAAGCAAGTGCTGTGCGTCATCGACAAGAAGGTCCGCAACATGGAGAAAAAGAAGGTGAGGGTTCTTGACCGTTGGGGAGTTTTCCCAAGTTAAACCTTTCACCCTGAAGCCTCCTGAACTAACGGCGTCGCGTAACGCTAAGATTATCCCTACTTCTAATGATGCCTGTGTTGATGTGCTGTTGCAGAGCAAACTGGACGACTATAAAGTCAGGAAGAACAAGGGGGAGGGTCTCAACCAGGACCAGCTGGTGGGTACACAGCAGGGTCATCTTTCTGTGCGAGGTATTTTAGATTTTGCATTAGATTTTACATTTCTCTTCCTCTTTGATCTTCTTAGGAGGCTCTGTCCAAGTACCAAGAAGTCACGAACAACTTGGAATTCGCCCGGGAGTTGCACAAGACGTTTATTACATTGGGACAAGATGTAAGAATATGATTATTTTCAATCTTTCCGAGGTTTTCTGAGTTGTGTCCGTTCTAGCCTTTTCTGACGTGTCCTCCTCGTCGTCGCCATCAGATCCAGAAGGTGGTGAAGAAGTCGGCACGGCGGGAGCAGCTGCAGCGAGAGGAGGCGGAGCAGAGGAGGCTCAAGACCGTCCTGGAGTTGCAGTTTCTCCTGGACCGGCTGGGCGACGAGGCCGTACGGCAGGAGCTGAGGCAGGGGGTGGGCGGCTTGCCGCTCCTGTCGGACGCAGAGCTCGCTACTTTTGACGAGTTCTATAAGTTGGTGGGACCAGAACGGGATCAGGACGTGAGGTTGGTTGAGGATATTTGGTGCGTTGGAGGTGTGAAGCTAACTTTACAGATTCTGACAGCTAATTCTGATGCTTGCAGGTTGGCTGACCAGTACAAGGAAGCGTCTGTGCACCTTTGGGACCTGCTTGAAGGGAAGGACAAGGCTGTGGTTGGAACGACATGTAAGTCCGGATCAATACGTGGAAATGAATCAAAGCTTTGGTTTTTCTCTTGTCGTGTCTCTCTACCTTCACATAAAGTAAGCTTAGAAAAGGTCTCCTTTAGCGTATCCTGACTAGTTCTAATGTATCGTAGCGCTAATATTTTTTCACAGTACAGATCGGGGCGGTGCAGTGAACCACATATTCATTATAAAACGATGTTCACAGTGAGAGAACGAAGAGACAGTTGGTTGCTGCAGCTTACTATCTTTATGGCGTGACACTTATTATTGGGGGTTTCTTTGAAATTTTCTGATACTTCCAATTGTTTAAGGAAAACGCGCAATATATTCAAGCGCAAAGGACTGCTTAGATGCTAAATTTCTTAGATGATTCAATTTCAGGTGCATCTCCTTAATGTCCCTGCCTGCTTTCACACTGTCATCTCAGAATATCTAAATACACATTGCTGCAGACAAAGACTCAAACCATCATTGTTCAATAAGCACCTTACTGCCTCATTATCTGTTATCGTTGCCTGTTTGTCAGTTTTTGTCTACATTATGTGTAATGTGAACCGGAGTAGCCAAAGAGAAAATTCCCTGTGGTGATAAATAAAAAATGTTTAATAATTGGGGCACTTTAGCGTATGTAATTCCTTTATAAGTGGAAAAACCGCATTCTTAGTTTTTCTTTAGCTTGTCTGTCTTTTCTGCCGGTCACAGGACAGACTAGTCATGTTTACCTGGCCAGATAATACTGCTATGAGCGCGTGTCTGGGCCTGTGCTGACAGAGTATGAATAAGCACCTAAATTTACAAAACATATTTATCCTCTTGAATAATTAAGAAAAATATTCAGAATTAAGCTTTATATGTCGGAAACACCGCTTCAAAAATCCCTGCCTTACATTCCTCAACTTTTCATATTTATTATTGTAGGTTAAAGCAAACCAAAGGTCATGTTTTTAAATGGGTTCATTTATTTGGCGTTTAATCTGGAAAGGAATGCAGTTTGAGATCGGAGATGAGAAACAAGCATCAGATGAGTTATTTGTCTGGTCCGGCCTTACTGCGGGTTAGGGTGAAATGAAGTTTGGACACAGCAGGTTTTGTAATTGAAGATGGACGTACGTGGATGTCCAGCTGGTGACGCTGCACATAGTTGGCAGGACGTTTGCTCAGACTGCTGGCCATGCAGCTGTCGTCACGGCGCTCTTCATCATGTCGTAGCCGACTGTAAGCAGTGAGACAGGGACTTCTGGGAGTTCCTGCGGCCATGGGCAAGTCTTTCTGTTAAGGTTAAAGCACGGTGTGTGCGGTGACTGAATTGAAATATTCAGGTTTTGCAGATGTCTGCGCAGTGAGTGCATTCTCAGCGGTCCGCTCTCGGGCTTCGTACTGCTGCATTCTGCTTGGCGGGCCGCAGGCTTATCCTGACTCAGCAGCAGGGCCCGGTGCCAGGGGCCCTGTCGCCTGTGGGTCCCCTGATCAGCTCTCTGAAGTTATGGCGAGAAAATGGTGAGCCAGTTCACTGTTGTAACTCCGGGCAATCCCTTTCACCTCACTGACGGGTAGTTTGGGGAAGTAGGGGTGTGATTATACAGGTGACTGTATGAAAAGCCACAAAGGAAATAACTGGCATGCTCTGTTTAAGTGTAAATGTGTTTCTTCTGGGACTCTGTGTCACATGGTTTCAGTAATATTTTTATCCTTGGGATATTTAGGCTTAAAGTAGTCTTCATTTTCTTATATATATATTTTTTGTCTAGAAGTAATAACATTTTGGAGTGGCCCAGTCAGTGGCCACTTGAATCTCTCAGTCTGTGGAAAGAGTTAAAGATCAGGGGAATGGCTAGAAGGCCTTCTGTCCTCAGATCTGGAGCCCCTCACCAAAGAGAAATCACCAAAATACCAGTAGGAACATGAAAAAGTGGCTCAGCAGTTATAAGAAAAACTTGACTGCTGTAATGCCAATAATCACCACTTCTTATTTATTAGTTTTAAAAGGTATACATCATTTTGACATTCCATTTATATAAAATATTTTTCTCTCTAAAAAAAAAAATAGTAATTTATCTGTTTGTAAATGTCAAATGTTTGTAACTTGTTGACTGAATAAAACTAATTTTAGACCTAAACCTGCCAGGGGGTATGAATACTTATGGGCTTATTTAGTAATTTGCCAAAAATGTTTGTTTTGGTACAATAAATGTTGACATTTGTCACACAACGCATAATGTAAAGATTTGTACTTTGTGTGAAACGTATGTTGGTGCCTCTACCTGCATGATAAGCTCACTAAGGCAAAGCTGTTATTGTTTATGTATTAACAAAAAAGCCTCAGAGGTCACAATTTCAATTATGACGACATTGAACTAGAACTTTAACAAAAGGAAAAGAAACTATTTTCTTTAAATGTAACAATGCAGTAATACTTGCAGTGTTGTGATGATTTGCAACATATTGTGGAGCCGTGGTTTGCTGAAATTTGAGACTATCGGATATTAACAATCATGTTTCTGAACGTTTAACCCTTTTTCAGAGGAAAAACGTAGCTAACCTCGTTCATTCAGCAGCTAGAAAGACCCAGAACCAGACGCTGAGTGGACAGAACTAACTCTTCAATTTAGCGGCTGTGCATTGCACAAAACCCTGCAGAGCGTCTCAATCCATGTTCATCTGCACCTAACTTGACCTTTACAGTGAAGTGGAAACTTTTTCACTTGTTTGTTCCTCTTCCAGTTTAAGCTACTTGTGTCTTTTTAAAATTGTCATCATTAACAGCAGTTAATTGTCGAAATTGTATACTTTGTGCCATATATGTGCTAAAATCAGGAGGTGTTTGCACAGATTTAAAGCTGATGACATGATGGTTTGACAGCTGTGTCTACAACGCTGTTAGATTTGCAACAAAGTCTGACTTTTTGGTTATAGCTGCTGACTTTGTCGATCCTCTGCTAGACAAGGCACTGAAAGAGACTTTGGACCAGGTTCTGCTGAGTGGGTACTTTGACCGGGTTCCATCTCACCAAAATGGAGTGTGTGAGGAAGAGGAGGAAGAAGAGCCAGCAGCTGTAGCAGCGGCACCAGCGGCCCCAGTCGCCGAATCACCAGAGGCAGAAGAGCCCACAGTTGACCCAGGTGAACATCATTTTTTTTGTCAGATTTTCCTGCTTGTTTTCTAAAGCTGCTCATGTCACCAAGGGTGAATTATATCAGCTCAGCCTTCTCCATTAACTGACTTCTCCCTGTGCAGAAACTGAAGTCAGCGAGGAATTTACAGAGGCCATCACAGTGGAAACCACAGAGGTGAGATTAAAGAAAATCTCGAATAAGCTTTTTGTTCAATAATCTTCCAGGTGTTTTTATTGATAATTGTGCTTTTGCTCTCAGTTCATAAACAGACAGTTCATTCCAGACAGTTCTTACAGCGGCAGTGAAAAGGAGCAGGGAGACGAGTGGACCAGGGAACCAGAGGTGTGTAGCAGAAACATCCATAACCTTTTTTTTATGCCAAAGTGTTTAGGAAATGTTGAATTAAAAACTTTGTGGAAAACTCATTTAAACAATTGACTTTTGTGTGTCCTGCAGGTTTGAAGCAAAGTGAGTTTCATAACACTGACTCTTTTCACCTTGTAGCGCAACATTAAGTTATGATCATGTCATGATGTTGAATGCAGGCCTCCTTTAAAGACAACCTCTATGTATTTGATCTAAATTTGAACCGTTTTATCAAAAGATGAAGTATTGCTAGGCGCCTGTTGTCATATACGTGTGGTAACAAGTAGAGACGATGAGGCTAGATGCGTCAACAGACATTTTTCAGATATTATACCCGCCCAGTGTAGCTGGTAGCCTTGATACTTCACAAAGCTACTTCGGTCAAAATATGCCTGCTGTCTCATGTTTTCACGGAAAACAGGTGAAAGTTGTGACTTGTTTTCTTTTCACCTTTTAAAATGTTGTATTACATAATGTGTATCACACAAATCTCTCTGCATCATTTGGACATGGAATAACCTTCTTTGATAAGAATATGTATATATTACACACAGAGTGAGATAATCCAAGGGTTTATTTCTGTTTTGGTTTCTGTTTTTATAATTGTGGCTTACATCTAAAACTAGGGATGGGTACCTTTTGTCATTTGAACCATACGGTACCGATACCCGGTACTAGGGAATCTATACTGGTACTTAAAGGTTCCTATTTTCGGTACTTTTGTGTGTTTATGTAGTTAATAAAATCTCAAAATCTTTCAATTTAACTTACTTACTTCTCAATATATAAACTTGTTTTGATCTACAAATGAACCTTATTAAAGAATTTATGAATTTTAATACATTGCCTGAATAATATTTTATTACATAATTCTGATATGTAATAAAACAAAGTTTTACCAAAACGACAGTTTTCAGAAGCACAGAGTGAACGAGGCGAATACAGGATTGAAGTTGTGTGTGTGAATAAAATTCAGGTAATTGTTTTAGTGCAACAGTTTCAGAGAGGAAGAAAAAATATCGAAAACATATTTTATCCTGCTCTGTAAACCAGGGCGGGATACATTCAAAAGTAGAGAGGCTGCCTTCTCTGCTCTCTTTATTTTTCGCTAGGCGCTTATTTGAAAAAAGGTAGCTGCATTGGTCTGAAAAGTCTCTAAATATAGCCAGAAATACGCTAAATCAGCCATGCTTTGTTGGACCAGTGGCTGCTGATGTCTTCAGGCTCTTGTGCGTACGATGCTGTGTTCATGTTCCGCATGGGAAATCGGCCACTCTTCTACTCCCTCAGTGTCACAGTGATGCGTTTAGGTACCGAAACATGGTGCAGTTTGATTTTACATGAATCGGTACTCGTTAGTACCGACAGGATCCATTCGGTACCCATCCCTACCGAAAACTAAATTCAGTCCCACAGTAACGATTAAAAGGTTAGGCTTCTGGCCTTCGTCTTTAAAGGAAGGGCTGCTGGAGTTTAGTGGAAGGAGAATGTTTGGTAGAAAAGGTGCGCCTGCAGCAGGGATAACTGCAGCCTATAGGAAAAAACGCCCATATAAGGGTTGGCATTAATTTCCTAATTTAGCAAGAAACTGAATTTGGAGTTTGTGTTAGTTGTAGGCCACTGTCATTAAAATGAGCAGAAATGAGCTGTAGAAATGTATCCCTCTGCGTGTAATGAATGAGTTTCACTCTGTGAATTAAATTTGGTGAAATAAAGGAACCTTTTGCCGATCTCCTCACTTATTTAGAAGCAGCCGCTTAGGCTCACAGCGAGGGTGTCTAGTATGAGAATTAAAGGGAACTTTAATAAGCAAGAAAAAAACACATCTTGATAGTGTCGTGGTGGGAAACCCAAATGACCAAACACATTTTGGGAATGTTTGTAGTTTTACAAGCCGATGAGAATTTGGCTTGTAAAATTGCAGAGTTTTTTTTTTTTTTATCACCATTTCCTTTGTCATACCAACTAAGCTGTGAGTCAGGAGTAAAGCCTCTCAGCTCTGAAACCCTTGAACGATGTGAATTTAAAGGCGCTTCTATTAATCAGACATCGACTCCCCTCTTGCAGGCTGTCAGTGCCTTGCAGCAGCAGCAGCAACAACCCGTACCGCCCACAGCCCCCCCTGTCGCTCTGGACACCCATCCCATGAACCTAGCGTCTCCCGTTCCCCCGACTGACCCCATGGTCCGCAAGCAAGTGGTGCAGGACCTGATGGCTCAGATGCAGGGGACGTACAACTTCATGCAGGTGGGGTCCGGTTGTCGTGCAACGCCGCTCGACGTCGTCGGGCGTGTTTCAGTGCTGAGTGCTTCTGTTCTCAGGACTCCATGTTGGACTTTGACGGACAGCCCATCGACCCTGCCATCGTGTCGGCGCAGCCGATGAAGCCCGCCCAGACCATAGACGTACCCCAGATGGTCTGTCCTCCGGGTACGTTTGCCGACACGAAACGCTGTTGTGCAGTTTCGCGCGGAGGTCCAGTTCCGTTTGATCAAAGTGCAATTCTTGCAGTTCACCCCGAGTCCCGGCCTGCGCAACCCACGTCTGTTCTCGTGCAACCCGAACCCACGCAAGTGAGTATTTCCACGTGAACCGGAGGCAGGTTGCCGTAGCGATGCCCGTGTTAAATGGCTTTGACGTCTCCGTTTTCAGGTCCCCATCGTCTCGCCGACACCACCGCCGTTGTATCAGACCTCTCACACACCAGATCCTCGACCCGCAACAGAGCCAATCGACCCCATCCAGGTAAGCCAGGCTGTTCGCCCATCTGCGGAAGTGGAAGGACAACGGCGCACGGCTGTCAACAGGCCTACAGATAAGAATCTGTGTAGTGTGCATCAGCATTCGACCTGCTTTACTCTGATAGACCTAAACAAAATTCAGTGAAAACACTGGCTTCTAGACTAAATACAGTCAAGCTGTCTGTAGTTGAATTTCAGTATAAATCTAGCTGTTCTGTGACCGCCTCAGCGGGTCATAGAGAGCATTAGTGATCAAAAGACATGACAGAGGGGCACAGCAGACGGCTCAGGGATCAGACACTATCCCAAGCTTTGAATGTCTCGCAGAGGACGCTTCAAGTCCTCATCTAACAATTGGGAAGATTGCTACATAACTACCAAGACACGGCGCTCACTTAAACTGTTAGGCCCTGAAAAGAGAGCATGTGACCCAGTGACTTTTTCAGGGAGCGGCAGAGATCAACAGCTCGGGTGGTAGGATGTGTTCACATGACAACTATTAGCAACTCTGGCCCGTGTTGAAGAAAGCCATAAGAAGTCCTGTTTGCTAATTGCCATAAGCCATGTAGAGGACGCTGCAAACATGGAAGTTGATCTGCTCAGATAAGACCAGAATAATGTATTTTGGGTGTACATGCAAAACACTGTGTGGGACGGAAGATTATCTCAGAAGATCACTTTGAACACTCCTCCCCCACGGTGCAGCATCATGCTGTGTTGATCCTTTTCTTCAGCACGGACCGTGAAGCTGCTCAGCTAAATGCGGGACAGACGTAGACGAAAACCTGTTAGAGGCTGCAGGTTGGGGGGGGGGGGGGTCACCTTCCAGCAGAGCGTGTCTATACAATCCCAACTGCAGTGGATGGGTTCCAGTCAAAGAATATTCATTAAAGGCCCAAACTGAGAATCTGCAGCAACACCTAAAAACTGATATTGCAACATTGATCTCCATCCAGTCTAAGGTTGAACTTATTTATTTCTACCAAAGAAGAATTAATAAAAACGTCTCAAATTGTGCAGAGCTGGTAGAAAACATGCCCCCAAAAGACCCTAAGCTGTAATTGCAATTAATCATGGTTCAAGTAACCTTAACCCTCCCAAAAAAATGTTAGGTTTGTGTCTGTAATGAGACAAAATATTAAGAGGCTAAAGAGGTATGAATAGTTTTGTACATTTCAACTACTGTATTTTTGCGACCATAAGGCACATTCAATATTCTTCCCAAATGTGCAATATCACTCCGCTCCTTCACGTTCACAGCTCTCTATCCGTCTCTGTCAGGAGGACAGAGTAGTTGGACGACACTGCCCTGTTTCTAAAATAAGGCCAAAATAAACTTCACTTTTATATTGAATTAACTTACTTGGTTGTTGCTAGTGCATACTCCTGGCGCGGGCTGCTTTACATGAATGCACTTCTAGTTTAGATGTTCCAGTCAGGCAGTCCTGTAGACAGCTCAGGGGTTTGATCAGGAAGTGACACAGTGTACCGTAATGCTCCGAATATCCATTGAGCGGTGCGACTTCGTTGCTAACCAAAGTCGTACTTCCACATTTTAACAGATTTTTGAGCACTTAGTACCACATAAAATCAGTCAGTAAGCACAACTTTAAAATATATAAGGCGCATCATACATTTTTGAGAAAATGTAAGGATTTTAAATGCACCTTGTAATCTGAAAAATACAGACTGTTTCCTGCAAGCCACTGTTCCTCCATTTTCTGCATCTTAGCCGTGAAGTTCCCGCTCTCCTAATGCCTAAATAATCAATAAATGCTCATTGCAAAGCTTGAACATTTGGAATGGCTTTGTCCTCTACTGGATGGCTGAAGGTCTTAAAGGAATTTTCCTTTGCATAAATATTGTCAAGAGAAAGTCTGACCGCACCAATCGTGGTATCTATCTCTTTTAAAGGCTGTGAAATGACATAAATTAAAGGAGTAATTATGTGCTTTTCAATTGTCACTTTTTAGGAAAAACATTTTACAGAAGGAAAAGACCTGTGTCTGACTAATCATTTATCAAGTCAAAATCCCATTTACAGCCAAAAAGTCTAATCGGACTGAAGCTTTAAGCAGCAGCAAACATACTCATCCCAACCCTAAATGTAATGTGTGTTGTGTCTCCCTCTGCAACAGACCTCCATGTCATTGTCGTCAGAACAGCCTCCCCCCTCCACAGCTCTCCCTCCTGCCTCTCAGACGCAGGTCTTTCAGCCTGTTTCCAAAGCTCCTCACAGCAGTGGCATCAATGTCAATGCAGCTCCATTCCAGTCAATGCAAACAGTAAGGCTGTGATGATACTTCCTGTTTCTCTGTTTAAACGCCAAACAAGTCTCGTAATGCAAAGAAATGCCTTTAGCGACTGAATGCAAACTCATGCTTATCTTGTGTGTTTGTCTGCATTGTTCTGCATGACATAATGTCATTACCTGCTGAGGCCCGTATTTGCGCTTTGACGGTCTGAGTGCGGCCAAAGATTTGACTTCAGAGGCTTGGCTAAATGTTGGAGAGCACATTTGCTGGGAAACATGGATGCCTGTTTCTTTTCTTTTTTTTTTTTTTTTTCTTTTTTTTGCATTGTTTGCTTTTTATTTTCCCATCATAACAAAGCTCTTCTGCCTTTTCTATTAAAGCCAGATTCTGCAAAGGTTTGGTTTAGGTGTTCGTGCATTTAGCTCAAGAAAGTTTTATTAATTTCCTTGGTAGAGATTGAAAAAGTTTACAGACAATAACAGTGTAGGGCGTCTTTAAACGTAGGCGAACATTGCCAAGAAGAGATGATTAAGTTTGCAACGACTGCCTCAGGCATGAGCGCACAGCACTATGTCCACCTGAGACAGCAGTGCTGGAGTTCATGAAGTCAGGATCTATTGGGCAACTTTTTCACGCCTGGAAGGAGGAAGTCAGAAGAAATGTGTGAGAACAGCAGTTAGGAGACCTAAGATACCAGCACGCTAAAAGAGGATTTACAAACTATGTGTCCCAAGGCCAGACTGCCTGTAACAGGGAACACCAAAGCTGGTAGTGTTCAGGTAGAGGTCATTATTTCTGCCCTCGTTCTGACCTGCATTGTTCTGATATGTAAAGGCATGCGTCTGCATGTTCATCCCAACCATTGTTTGTACACTACATGGCCAAAATAAAAAAATCACCACCGGGGTTTACCTGAGCAAATGACTACGAACCTCCTATTAGATAATTACAGCAGGGGGCCATCATGTTTTAGCTGACACGTTATTTAACTCCAACTGGTGCAATGAGTTGCTTCTCATTTCTTAAACAACCGTGTCGACAGAAGCATCCTGTGGTCGTGGAAAAGATGTCAGTCTGTTTAAGAAGGATGAAATCACGCATCAGGCAGAGAAAACGTAAACTACTAAAATTGGGTTGAGATGGACAATGGGGACCCATCATCTTTTGAGAAAAACGTGATCTTAAAACAAAAGAAATCCTGAATGATCGTGGTCAGTGTTCACTGACCACCAATCAAATCAAATCGAAGAACGGCAGCAGTAGAACTCAGGGGATCGTTGGATGATGACAGTAAGAGCATTTGAACGCTCACAATGCGAAGGGAACTCAATAGATTTGGACTGAACAGCTGTGTGGCGTAAGAACTGCTAGTCATTGAGGCTTACCGGGTGAAAAAAGGCTTCAGTTTGATAGGGAGCATAAAGATTGGACCCTGGAGCAATAGAAGAAGGTCATATGAGTCCAGATTTACCCTGCTCCAGAGTGATTGGTGCAGGGTAAAAAGAGGCAGGAGAAGTGATGCTCCCATCATGCCTAGTGCCTACTGTAGCAGCCTGTGGGGCAGTGCTGTGATCTGGGGTCACTGTAGCTGGTCAGCTGTAGGTTCAACAACAGTATGAGCTCAAAGAAAGAGGTCAGCTGACCACCAGAATATACTGAATGACCAGATTATTCCATCAATGCAGTTTTTCTTCTCTAATTGCACAGTTCAGGGAGCATGAGAAATCATTTTCACACATGGACCGGCCACCACAGAATCCAGACCTTAACCTCATTGAGATTCTTTGGGATGAGCTGGAGAAGGCTTTGCGTAGCGGGCAAACTCTACCACCATCAATACAAGATCTTTGTGTAAAGTTAATGCTTCTGGATGAAACTAAATCTAGTGACATTGTGACGTTATTGTAATCGAAGCAAAAGGTGGTTCAATGTATGTGAGCCTTTTGTGTTTTTTGTTCTGGCAGTGATGATTAGCTAGCCATGCAGTAGCTGCACAAGTCTTTCCTCTGCATAATCAGTCTGCACTTTACTCAGAAGGGTCCATCTGCGCCACAGTAACGTAGCTGTCACAATGTTAAAGGGCAACTCACAGGCTGTAAGTCTGACTGCAGGTTTCCTCACAACACGTGGCTCTGCTTTAAAACGTCAAACTAATTCTGCATGTGGAAAAATGTCAAAAACAGGTACGTGACCAGGCTGCAGTCAAACGCTCTCAGACGACGAGCAGAAAGCTGATTACCTTAAATTTAAACTTAGGAGGGTCGTTCAGATAGAAGTGATTGAAGTCATGTGATGTGTGGACAACAGCAGACAGAGGATGCGTAGTAGTAGTAGTAGCCTGAACGGTAGGAGCTCTAGCCTCAACTCTTGTTCTCTTCTCTCAGAGTAGGTTTGTTCCTTCCTGAGGGGAAAATTAATGTTTCCAGCAGACGTGGGGTTAATGGTGGCTGGTTCCCCTTCACAGTGTACCTCCCCAGAATTCACCTGCACTGCAAAAGGGCTTGCTCCATTTTTTTTTTTTTTTTTATTTTGTCACCAATGAGTAACCGCATATCCATTTGTCACATTCATGCTAAAAAAATAAAAGGTCCAGGTTCTATTTACAACTAAACCCCCATCAGATGCTGTGGATCCAGATATGTAAGCAACCGTGCATTAAACTGGCCACTTCCTGTTAAGACAAATGTGCTTTCAAAGTTCCTTTGAAATAATTTCCTTTTGGTTGATTTTTCTTTTATTTCCCTTTGTTTAGGCTCCATACATTTTCTGTCTAGCAGTTATATGACCCTAAAATATTCCAGTATTCGCACGTCTTTCAAAGTGAGCGTGTTTTTTTTTTTTCCTGTTCTCCTGCCATTGTGCTGCTGTTTTATTCAATTTATGTTTACCATCCAAGAATGTGGATCAAAGGTGACATAGACTGGTTTAGTACCGCCTCATGCCCTTGAAGCTTCTGCTTGCTCTGTGTCCTCCGTTTGTGCCGTGTTTATGTGGGTTTCCCCCGCGCGCAGTCCCTGGGAGAACACAGGTTGCATCACACCTAATGAACTCGTGAGCTTTCCTCTGGTTTTGGCGTCGCCTCAATGCGGCCTTTGTTTGTCCCGTTAGGTGTTCAACCTTAACGCCCCAGTCCCGCCAGCTAACGAGACGGAGGCCCTGAACCAGGCGAACCAGTACCAAAACAGCTACAGTCCAGCTTTCAGCAGCCAGTCGCAGCATTCTGTGGAGCAGACGGAGATTCAGCCTGAGCAGCTACAGTCTGGTGGGCAAATTTCTCCAGTAGCTCTAGTATGACATTCTTTATGCGGGCGACAGCCGTGTGGCGTACTCCTGTTTTGTTGACATACCCGTTTTTGTTTTTTTGTTTTTTTCCCTCTCCAGTAGTCGGTGCCTTCCACTCCCAAGACCAGACGGTAGGCCATCAGCAGGCCCCTCAGCAGGCCGCTGCTTTTAACAGACAGCCTCAGTCCTTCTACAACAGCAGAGGCATGTCTCGCGGGGGACCCAGAAACGCCAGGGGCATGATCAACGGCTACAGAGGCTCTTCCAATGGATTCAGAGGTCAGGCCTATATTCTGAAGGCTACCTGCCTAACGTCCTTCATACTTATTGATTGAATGAAAATCTCTTTAAAATCATGATCTGCCAGAGTTTATATTTTTGAGCGTAACTTCATCAAATTCTAATCTTATTCGATTTGGGATCTGTTTCTGATCCATTCATAGGGTCTGTCTAGCTGCAAAAATGCATTTTTCCAAAAATAAAGCAGCCGTCTGTTTTCAGGGATGGACTCAGGACGGTGGATTTTTGTTTCCAGCAGACTTTCGGTGATTTGTGACAATCAAAGCAAATGGAAAATAGCCATAAAACCGTTTACTTGAGAATGTGCTACATTGAGCATTAATGCTTATTATATTGGAGTTTAAACAGGCGTGATCATTCTCATAGTTATATCAGGCAAACATTCTCAGTATATTGAAGTAATAGGTGAAACAAACAAATGTCATTTTTCAGTTGTAACACAACAGGGGAAAAAAAAGACAAAGTACCCATTTATCCCGTTGGATCCTGCGCTCCCGACGTAAGCGAAACTAATTCTGACGGGGATAATTCTTGGTCATTTCGAAGCGTTTCTCTTTAATCACTGGCCCATGCTCCCCCATCAGAACAGCCTCTACCGACGTCTTCGCGGGCAGGAGACGCTCAGTGACCGGCTCCGTGGGACTTTTTAGTGCAGCCATCCTCAGAAACTACATTTACAAAATGCAGAAATATTTACCAAGGCAGGTAAAAATGGTGTCGTGACTCTCTCTCCTGGCAGGAGTGGGAATTTACCTGCATGCGAACGCAGGCGACTCTGAGCTGAAAGTAAAGGAGCGACAACTCAGCTTAGGAGAAATATTAAAGATATTTAATATTTAAATATTTAATTTTAATATAAAGCCCTCTCCACGGGCATTTTTAAACTTCATAGTTGAGCGCACTTAATTGGCCATTTATTGTGACAAATTCCTACATTACCCACAGCAGGCGCCCACCGCACACCTGCCAGCCGGGGTGCTGAGAAGCAGCCGCCTTGGAGACTTCTTCCCACTGGACAGTTTATAGTCACTGTCCTCAGACTCATTTCCCCCTTATATGGGAGCCTAGAGACAGAAATAGCTCAGGATGTGATCAGGCGCTATTTAGAAAGGCTGATTGTAATAAAATTAACCGAACACACACAGATGCATAATAATTTACTACATAACCCCCCCCCCCCCCCTTGTAGAACGGTAGGGGAAACGCTGCATGGTATTGCTGATGTCAAAGCTGTAATGCTAATTTAATTTGGATTACTGCAGAGGATGTATGTCTTTTTGTTTTTTGATAAAGACCTCAACATATAAAGTTTTGGATCTTTTTTGCTTGTTTTCCGCTCATAATCTCCAGCTTTTTTCCTTCACAGTTAAAGGAAACTGAGGCCTGTTGTCCAACTGCAATTACTGCCCCCTGTGACACAAGTGATAATTAGGCTGTCGACCCATATGAAGTTGTATGATATAAAAATAAAATAATAAAAATAAAACTTTTTTTTTATATATATATATATATATCAAATCATTTAAGGAATCATTGCAGCCCTACGTTTTCCATGACAGAGTGAAAGCTCACAAGGATTAAAGAGAGGAACTTGCTGTACCCCATTCAGAAATCTTCACACGTCAAAGAAAATAATTCTTAGGAAACACTTTGCTAACAGGTCTACGTATGTATGTAGTTTTTTTTTAGCTCTGTTCTGGAGCTAAGCACAAGTCTGCGTTTGTCTTCAGGTGGTTATGAAGGTTATCGCCCTCCCTTCGCCGGCACTGCCAACTCTGGATATGGACAGCCCCAGTTCAACACACCTCGGGATTACTCAAACGGCAGTTATCAGAGGGTATGGAAGAAGCTTTAAAGTCTTCCTGCTGGCTTTTAAAAAAAAAAAAAAAAAACACAATGTGCTGTCCGAAAAGTTCCTAAAATGTCTCTATTCTCTGCCGCTGATCAAGGACGGTTACCAACAGAACTACAAGCGAGGGGCCGGCCAAGGACCCAGAGGAGTTACAAGAAGCAGCGCTCAAGCCATGCGATCCTGAAAGGGCCTTTTTAAAATGACTGTGACTGAAAAATTTGCACCACACTGAAAAATTTAAGATTCATGAATGCATTTGCCCCGACTCGCGTTTGCTCTGATTTCTTTGTTCCTTATCATTGGTATTTTTTACTTTCTGTCTCTTCAATCAAGGTGGTGCAAGCTTTGATATCTGGAAATAATAAATCATTTAAAGCTCAAAGCACACAAGGTAAGCTGTGAACCCAATCACTGGTTTACACAAGCCCTGTGTACCAACAGTCCTGTAAACTTGAAAGATTCCATAAGTTATATATATATTTTTTTTATTAACAAATGCACCTGCCACTGCTGGTCCAAAATTATAGGAGGTTCTTTCCCATCTCCGGTTCTTTTGTCATTTTGGTTCAAAGAAAGAAGACAATTTTAAATTTAACGAGCTCCTGTTTCCTTGTTTGTAAACTGATGTTGCTTCAAGAGTTTCAATAAAGTTGTGTTGCATAATCACGTTTTAAGTTTTTACTTTTTACATACAGGGGATAAAATGGTACGAGTGTAAAACCAGGAATAATTGTAAAGTCTTTTAACATCCAGAAATGGGTCAAATTGTTTTGGGCTTTTGTTAAATTCTTAGAGGTACTGTAAAATGTTTTAATTTTGGGATTAGGTAGAAGAAGCTGCTAAAGATCTAGTAAGATAAACTACCCGAAAATGTTCTGTGCATTCCAAGAAGGTAATGCCATTGATTTGGGCCATTGATTTTGAAGGTATGATCTAAAATACAAACGAGGACTCTTCACTCAAATCTCATTCAGAACTCATTTCTGTTTCTTCTGTATAATCCAGTGGTTTGTTAGTGACAATGAATTAATTGAATGCATTATGTCTCTTAAAGCATTTTTATCATATAGAGGGGATGTTTTTGTCAGAGAATAAAGCAAAGATGCTATCATAGCAAAGTAATTGAGGTAAAGACACAGCTGGAAAGTGATGATTTGGGCATCTGATCGAGGATGCATCTGAGGCTCTTCCTTTTGGGAAAATTTTCATCCCATTGGGAAGCCCCATGGCACACCTGGAACTTGGTGGAGATGCCATGTTCTGGTCCAGGAACAGCTTGGTATCCCCCAGAGTGAACTGGAGAGTTTTGATGGCAATTTGGACATCTGGGCTTTTTTGGTCTAATAACCTCTGAAGCAGATGATGATGGTGGATGGACAAAACATTTTAACAAGCCCAGCTCAGGTAAAAGAAACTACTGAATTTAAGAAATAAACATTTACTACAATAAGGGGTTATACAGTAGAGTTGAGCATTAATTAATTTCCTTCAAATCGTTTAACTCTGGAGATTTGGAACCTTGGATTGTTTGCACACACAGAACTAAAAGTAAAATCAGTTTAAAGTCTTACTGACAAAGATAAGATGTTCCTTATACTCTTCATTATTCTTAGGGGCTGTTTGTAAGTGGAACTGATACAATGCATCATTGATGTGTACTGTCAAAAAGATTGAAATTTTTTTTATGTTCTAAAAACAAAAGGAAATTATACTAATTATACTAAAATTATTAATAATTTTGTTAATTTATCATTTTAACTTTATTAGATTGTCATTTGTACTTTAAAGAATTACCTGTTTTGCAGTTTTCTTCCCCAAAATATATTTATTTAAGTCAAAATAAAATACAAACAGAAAAAATGCCTCTCACAGTATTGGTTCCTGTGCAACTAGTCACATTTCGTACTCAACCTCTTTATATTGAGAATTAAGTTTTCTTTTGCAGTTTTATCCAAAATGTAGAAATAGCACTTTTTATGGTGAAAAGTACTTAAACAAAAACACGTAAGTCTTTAGGTTGATTTAAAAAACTACATTATAATAAGTCATAAATATAAACCACTCAATTGCCATCTCATTTAAAAACTGCCTTCGCTTCCAAGCCGCTGTTTCCCTGACCAACATGGCGGCTCGTTGACGTATCCAAGCAACAGGCTGAAGGTTTCAATGCGCGGTCGTCGAAACTTTAAGTTTCACGTGTAAAGAGTATGTGTCCATAATAATTACCGAAATCAAAACGAAACACGTAAAAATAATATACTGCATGGTGAAGACCAAATAAAACTTTTTTTTAAACACGTCGCGTCATTTTTACGTCACACAGGGGTCCTCCATGAACTACTGTCTCCACGTGAGTTTATCAACATGGTCGGCGGCAGATAGCTCCAAACAGCCGTAAACCTAACACGTTAGATAATAGAAAGTGAATAGATCTCCGAGAGTTTTAATTAAGGTAAATTGAAATTTGCATGTTTAATCTTCCGGTAGTAGTCTGTGTTCGTCCGCTAACGGGATAACTACTGTCTTTTAATTTGTGTCATCGGTGTGCGGGTGGTTATGTTTGATTTCTGTCCTCGGCAGGAGGACGATGGCGACAGTCCGCAAGAAAGTAGACAACCGAATCCGGGTCCAGATCGAGAATGGAGTCACCCTTCAGCAGCGGACCATGTTTGTGGTGGTGGGAGACCGAGGGAGAGACCAGGTGGGCCGCCACATCCTGCTAACAAGCGCTAAATTATCTTTTATTTCCCACTTTTAACACAAAACCAACCCTCCTCTGCTCCAGGTGGTGATCCTTCATCACATGCTGTCCAAAGCCGCCGTCAGAGCTCGACCCTCCGTCCTTTGGTGCTATAAGAAAGACCTCGGGTTTAGCAGGTGGGGTGGAACTTGAACGCAACACGCTGCCATCGGTCGCGCCGAGACCGGGTCGAGGTTTGATTTGTCTTTCTCGAACAGCAATCGGCAGAAGCGGATGAGACAGCTGCAGAAAAAGATCAAGACCGGGACCCTGAATCTGAACCAGGACGACCCGTTTGAGCTCTTCGTTGCTGCCACCAACATCCGCTACTGTTACTACAACGAGACGCACAAGATCCTGGGAAACACCTACGGCATGTGTGTCCTGCAGGTGAGGCTGCGCCGCGTGCAGCTCTGCTTCTCTTCACAGGTTGTAGTATAGTCGCCATTTCTACAACCTGAGGCTGTGTGCTTAGGTTGAGCAACTGTTAAACATGTGCTTCTAGCCTATTATATTTATCAGAGAGGCCAGGGACAAACGACCATGGACACACTCCCACCAAGTAACCAGAGGAAGCTGGAGTACCCGGAGAGAACCCACGCATGGATAGGGAGAACATGCAAACTCCATGCAGAAACCCCCCGGCTGGGGATTTGAACCCTTCTTGCTGCAAGGCAATCCATTCTACATCACTGTGCAGCCTCCAAAATCTTTGCATAATTTTATATTTTTCTCTGTCCAGTCACATCGTGTTTACAAATTGTGACGAGAAATTTGCTTCACATGCTGCTTCCTCTGCTCTGTGTAGTTTACATTCTGTGTTAAGGAGGAAATACACCGAACGCGTTCCAGCATACGCCCGTCCCACGCTTAACTTTTCATTTTAATCAGTCAGTACATTTACATTGGAAGCATCATACATTTACGCGATGGCTAAATTAAACTGAAGTTCTAATTTCAGACATGTATACCCTCCTGTTTGACAAAGAATAAACGGGAAAATGACATCCTGTATCAAAGTTCACCTCTGAAAGTATCCCAAAAGTCGAGTCTCAGTTCGGCCACTGGAGTCAGAATCTTTTGTCACCCTGGCGAAATTTCTCTTTGGCTACTCTGGTTCACATTACACATAATGAAGGCAAAAAAAAATCCTGACAAACATGCAACGAACAAGGGTTATTTATTTATTTTGAGCATTCAGGAAAGTCACAGATAAAGGTAATGAGGTAGTACATGTGCTGATTGAGGCTTTGTTTACAGAAATGAGCATTCAGAGATTCTGAGATGACATTCGTTCCTGGGGTTTTTCCTCCTTTACTGGTGAAATCAATTAAGGAAACTCTGATCTATCGCAGCAATTAGGGCTGAACAATTAATCGCATTTTTAATATAATCGTGATTTAAAAAAAAACGCAATTTCCAAATCGCAGAGGTCTGCAATTTTTGCCTATGTAACAATCAGGGAATTAGACACGTCCATTATGTGTTAGAAATATGTTTAAAGTGGATTTGCTCCACATGGAAGGGAAGACAGTTGCAGCAGTGAGATAATCTAATTTTATTACTTGTTTTAGAGTTTGTATTATCATACATAGCATTCAGTACAGGTCAATCAGTTTAATACATAGACTTGCTTGTTGGTTACACTTTATGTTCAACAAGGGTTGATGTCCAATTAAATTAAAAGCTGTTCTCTTGAATAATATTATCATCAATAGAAACATTAAAAGTTCATGTTTTAAAATAGTCCTTGTTTACAAACATCTTTATTTAGAGGCCATTTTTGTTGCTTGTGGTAAATGCAGAAAAAAGTCAAAATTGCAATTTTGGTTGAAATATATTGTAGGCAGAACTCAATCATTACTGCACCGAGTTTAGATGCTGTGGGTCTTTTAGCAACTAATCTACACGGTGAGGAAACAAAATAATTTGTTGTTTGTATATATTTTAAAACACATGATAAATTAAACTGGAAAAAAAAAATTGCATTAAATCGCAATATTAAGAAAAAAAATCGCAATTAAGTTATTTTCCAAAATCGTTCAGCCCTAGCAGCAATTAATAGAACATTTAAGGGAGTCTACAGACTCAGTTTGCTTACATAGGACATTTCCATCTCTACTTCTTGTGTGGTCACCCAGGATTTTGAAGCACTCACTCCCAACCTGTTGGCGCGAACTATTGAGACGGTGGAAGGAGGCGGCATCGTGGTGATTCTCCTCAGGACGGTGAACTCTCTGAAGCAGCTCTACACTATGACCATGGTAAGCCTTGATCTGCTTCCGTTCCCGCATTAGCTCCACCGTTCAGATGAGCATAGCTCCACGTCTCTCTCCAGGATGTGCACTCCCGGTACAGGACTGAGGCTCACCAGGACGTGGTCGGCAGGTTCAACGAAAGGTCCGTGTTGCTCAGCCTTTTATATGAAATGTATTTGGTCAATGGAACCAAGATGGGACCTATTTAATAACATTTTTGTTTTTGTTTTTTTAGATTCATCCTGTCTCTTGCATCTTGCAAAAACTGCGTTGTCATCGACGACCAGCTCAACATCCTGCCGATCTCCAGCCACATGGCGAACATCAAGCCAGTTCCTCCAAAGACCCAGGTAGCCATGTTCTGGGCAAACTGCCGCTGGTTCCTCCGTTGCTTTGCCAGTCTGGAACACAGAGTGAATTAATTGGGAATGAATACAACAAACCTAAACGGGTTATTAAGCTAAACATAAAATATACAGACGCAGACATATTTAGTTGCTGCCCTGGTAAACATGTTTTTTTTATATATATGTTGCAGCACCATAACCTGACACTGAAAAATCTCCTTCATTATGAGGAAATTTATGTAGTGGGGAAAATATCCCTTGTTCAAATTTCACTTTTTTTTTAACTCACTGGTGGCAAAGTTTAGGTAGACCTGCTGTAAATCCTTTGTTCCTACTCCTGTAACGTGTTTCAGGGATGGAGCGTGCATGCAGGTCATCCAGAGCCCTGCTTCCTCTGCTCTCTTCTCTTCAGCTGATGATTCATTTATTTTTGGAGGAAGTTTTTGTAGTGCCACTGCTGGCATCTTAAAAACAACAATTTATTATTTGGGATAAAAACAAGTCTTTCTAATGACTGTGCTCAAATTAAATGTTGAATCTTGGAAAGATTTTCATCTTGAGATTATACTACTACAGTATAAAAATATGTTGTCGAAGGGGTTTTTACGCATCTTTAGTTGGATGCTAACAAATCTGTCCTGCGTTAAAATGTTTAAAATATGTTTTGGTTTTCTGTAGGCTTTCTATGTCTATAATACATTTCCTTTTTTTTTTTTTTTTTTTTTTTTTTTTCTGGGCCTAAACAAAGTCTGGTCCTCTGGTTTTTACATGAGGAACTGCTTATTTCCACAAACTGTAGGTTCTGTATATTTGTGCACATGCGCCTTATACGATTGGTCATAAACATAATTTATAGTTATGTTTTGCAACGTTGTAATAATATAATTAAGATTTTAACAGCGACAGGTCTCCTCCCTGGGTTTCTGTGCAGGTTGCACTGATGTTGCTTCCGAAACCTTAGGAGTGGGAAATCAGATCCGTGGCTCTAGAGCGGCCCTTTTGTCTGTCATAGTCATTCTAGTGGATGAAATCCACACTGGCAGTGATTGGTCATTTCTTGCTATAACTGACCGGTGAATTACTTTTTCAAAGTAAAAGAAACGCCACATATTTCACAAATGCACAAGTAAAAAAAGGGGGGAAAATGGGGTTCAGGCTTCGTCACATTCAAGCGTTTGCTATATGACTTTGAGATAGTTTAATGTTGCTGCTGTTTGATCTGTCATCATCTTCTCTGCAGGAGGACGGTTTATCTCCTCGAGAGCAGGAGCTGAAGGATATTAAGGCGTCTCTGCAGGACACTCAGCCTGTTGGCGTGTTGGTGGACTGCTGCAGGACCATGGATCAGGTCGGCATCCATCAAATGCTGCTTGCACATTTACTGCTGAATATTGTTACACCCATACAAAGCAATTCAGAGATCACCACATTGCAAAAAGGGAACTAAAAGTAAGTAAAAATTTCTTGAAATTAGTGTATTTTTCCTTGATTTGAAGCGCTAAATAAGATTATTTGCCAATGGAATAAGTATTTTTACCCCTAAAATAAGATAATTGGACATCCTGCACTTGAAATAAGATGAACTTGAAATAAGATGATGAAGAGGAATTGTTCCTATTTTAAGTGCAAAAATCTTATTTCATTGGCAAATAGTCTTATTTACCTGCTCTAATCAAGGAAAAAGACACTGATTTCAAGAAAATGTCACTTACTTTTAGTTCCTTTTTTGCAGTGCAACGCTGATTGTTCGACCTAATTGCAACACCTCCTGGAAAATGAGGAGAAGCCTCCGCCCTAGAATGCAGACCCGCTGTCACCATCTTTCTGCTTGCAACGCTTTTTCAACCTCAACTAATCAATTATTGTTGGAGGCGCTAATTGCACCGTTAAAAGCCAGAATGATGGGGAAAAATCCTTCAGGAGATGATGGTTCTCTGTTACCACGCCACATCTAGATGATTGTGGCGCACCGCCACAGCAAAATAAAAGCTGCCCCACCGTCAGAATGATTATTTATTTATTTTTTTTGTTAAATATTTTAAAACAGTGTAAAACATGACATATCTATATCCTGTATTATGTATAGCCTATATTTGCACACTTATACTAACTGAGTTTGAAATTAATTTAACTATCATTAAATGTTAAAATTTTACCTTTTTATTTTGAAAAACCAACCCCGCCTGCTCCCTGTCTGGCTGTGAAGCTGGTTAGCGGCTACTGTGCTGCTGCGATCAGCGGGGAAGGAAAACTAGAGACCACAGTCCTGTGTTGCCTATTTAGCATCTTTGTTGCTACATTTAGCGACTTTCTTTCAAAAAGCGACCAGCAACAAGCCTAGCGGCTCTTTCTGCGTTAATAGCGACTTTATGTGAAGGCGTCAGCGAGAGCTACTGAGCCTGTTCCTTTTCCCTCAGCGCGGTCTCACAGGCACACCACAGCTGCTGCTGCCTCATCCTAAAATCCCTGCATTAGAGGAATTACAAAGCGGTAATAAATATGATTTAAATCTAGTTTTTAAAGTGGTCTATTTTGTCTCTAAAACTGTTGCACTAAAACAATTCCCTGAATTTGGTTCACACACAGCTTCAATCACCTCGTTCACTCTGTGGGCCTCTGATAGCTGTTGTTTTGGTACAGTTTGCTTTATGTGTTGTGGATTCAGCCAATGCATTAAAATTCATAAATCATTTGGTACAGGTCATTTGTGGTTCCAAACACATTTAATTACTGTCTTTAATCACTTATTTATCTTAGCAAAAGCTTCTAATTCCTACAGCCTGGGTCACAAATGTATCAATAAATATGCAAATTAGATGATGATGTCATCTAAACCCACCACCCCAGTTTTAAAACATCCTGGAGGAAACCCTGCATGCTGTAGCGTGGGGTCGTCTCCATTGGTCCGTTCCAGGTTTGATGCTTTGACGCGTGCTCAGAAAATGGGCTCAGCAGAGTATCAGAAATACGCCAAATGACAAGACTATCCTATTGTAGATTCAAAGCGCATACATGGAGTCCCATAGCAGATGTTTGGCATCGTCTGACGTACAGATGATCCGACAACAATTGGACTGCATGATGCCCAGTGGCTAGGACTAGCCTAGACCTTATAGCTGATTACTAGATCAATGTGTGCTTCTGTGCTTGTTTGTCTCTCTTGTTGTGTCTCTGCTCTGTCTTCTGTAACTCCCAGTCGGTCGAGGCAGATGACCGTTCATACTGAGCCCGGTTCTGCTGGAGGTTTTCCTTCCCGTTAATGGGGAGTTTTTCTTCCCACTGTCGCTTCATGCTTGCTCAGTATGAGGGATTGCAGCAAAGCCATGGACAATGCAGACGACTCTCCCTGTGGCTCTACGGTTCCCCAGGAGTGAATGCTGCTTGTCGGGACTTTGAAGCAATCTACTGGTTCCCTTAGATAGGACATGTTTGACCAATCTGTATAATCTGATTGAACTTGACTTTGTAAAGTGCCTTGAGATGACATGTTTCATGATTTGGCGCTATATAAATAAAATTGAATTGAAAAGCTGTAAAGTAACCGAGGTTGTTCTGATCGCCGTAGGCCAAGGCCGTGCTGAAGTTTATTGAAGCGGTTTCCGAGAAGACCCTGAGGAGCACCGTGGCTCTGACCGCCGCTCGAGGTCGAGGCAAATCTGCTGCGATGGGGCTGGCCATCGCGGGAGCTGTGGCGTTCGGGTACGCTCCATGTTTGTCTCAGAAACCCATTTAAACGGTTCAATATCTCTGACACCTTGCCCTGTTTTTCCATTCAGCTACTCCAACATTTTTGTAACGTCCCCGAGCCCCGACAACCTGCACACCATGTTCGAATTCATCTTTAAAGGCTTCGACGCTCTGCAGTATCAGGTAGACTCCACCTCCCCCCTCCTCTATAATCGATCAGGCGTCCCTGCAGAGCCGGCTTAAACCCCTGTTTGAATCTGCAGGAGCATCTCGACTACGAAATCATCCAGTCTTTGAATCCCGAGTTCAACAAAGCGGTGGTGCGAGTGAACGTCTTCAAAGAACACCGGCAGACGATTCAGGTAACGTTCAGCCAGTTCGGCCGTCTTAACGACCCGTCTTTACAACGAAGAAGTAGAACAAACCCGCGATGTCCCCGTTGCCGTCCATCAGTACATCCATCCCGGAGATGCGGTGAAACTGGGCCAAGCTGAGCTGCTGGTGATCGACGAGGCTGCAGCCATCCCTCTCCCCCTGGTGAAGAATCTCCTCGGACCATACCTGGTTTTCATGGCCTCCACCATCAACGGGTCAGTAAGAGCGTCAGAAAAAAGCTGCTGAAGCTTAAAAGGTTGGAGAAAAGTTGAAATGTATGTGAAAACCTCCTCTTTGTTCGCAACAATACAAAACTATTAATTCTCCTTTGAGCTTTGTTCCATTTTTGTCACGTTGCACCAACAACAAACTGTGATGCATTTTGTTGGGATCCATTTTTTTTTTGTGTGGAGCTGTGTAGCTGGAGACTAAGGATGCGTGGTTTTCAGAGCGGTCGTGTTTCATGTACGCCGCCTTCCTGAGTCGATGCGATTGATGGCGATGACAGCCGTCAGTCTATGGTGTATATTTCTACCTGCTTTTTTTTTTTTCTCAACTCGATTATTATAAACTCACATTGTAAAGATGATTGAGCAACAAAACAGCTCCAGTCCAGGCAGATTGGGTTGAAGAGAGCCTGGAAGCAGCAGGTTTCAAGTGTTGTCACAGATTCTTAGTTGGGTTTAGATCTGGGCTTTGACTAGGCCTTTCTAACACATGAATATGCTTCGATCTAAACCATTCCACTGTAGCTCTGGCTGGATGTTTAGGGCTGTTATCCTGTTGCAGAATTTACAGGATTGGCCCCTTTTCATGGTTCATCCCTCTTCTCATCATCCCTGAGCAGCTTCCTGGTTACATTTTTAAAACCAGGCACATTTTTATTTTACAACGATGCCCGGCGTTGGTCTATGACATACAATCTTAATAAGTTGCAGTGAAGCTGCTGGTTGTAATCGATGGATATCTTTGCTAGGCCTTATAAACCTGAAGTGATGTGCTGCTTTTCCCTTTGCTCGCCTCTGCAGGTACGAAGGCACCGGGCGCTCTCTCTCTCTCAAGCTCATCCAGCAGTTGAGGCAGCAGAGCGCAGAGAGTCAGCAGAACCTGTCGGCAGAGAACAGGAACTCCAACACAGCAAGGCTGGCAGCAGGTTCCCGCCTCTATCTCCCCTCTCCTTAGGCGGGTTAACTCGTTCTTTAGTCTGACCGTGTGCCGTCTGTGTCTCTGTGCACAGCCCGCACTCTGCACGAGGTTTCCCTGCACGAGTCCATTCGCTACGCTCCCGGTGACGCGGTGGAGAAGTGGCTCAACGAGCTGCTCTGTCTCGACTGTCTGAACATCCCCAGACTCATCTCCGGCTGCCCGCTGCCACAGGCCTGTGACCTGTATCCTTTCTTTTCTAATGGCATGATAAATAGTTTGAAAATGTTCAAATCTAACTCATTCTACATTGATTAAAACAACAAATGAATGCAACTTAGTACATGGCGATGAAATTTGTGCCTCAGGGAGCAGTAGGCTGCTGTTGTGCAGTGCACAGGGGGCTAAGTGCCTTGCTCGGGGACCCAGAGTGGCAGCCTGCAGGGATTTGAACCAGGGAACGTCCCACTGTTAAGAGTTGAGGGAGCACATCATGTTTTTGGAATACAATGCAGCATATTTAAATTGCCCCAATGGGCAATAGTTTAATTTAAAAAAATAACAAGAACTAGTTTACAGAAAGCATCAGATCAGACTTTAAGCTCCATAAAACGTGAAAAGTTAATAATGAAAAGGAAAGAAGAAACAGAAACCTTTTTTGAATAAAATAAGTTAAAAACATCTAAAAATAGGTTGGTGTTTTATTCACAATTTGCCGTCGTTTGTTGTGATTGTCTGTAAATCAAAATCACACAGCACTCACTGCGCCTCCAAAACAAGTCCGATAAATGGGCCAATTAATGATTTTGTCAGTGAACATTCACACCGAGCATTTAAGCAGCCGACGCAGTTTTAAAGGCGTTTGATAAAGCCTGTGATGGAGGGCTGTACAATTTTTGCCAGAAATTGAAATTGCGATGTATTTCAGCCATAACTGCGATTTAATTTTGACATTTCTCTGAATTAAAGATGTTTGTAAACAAGGACTATTTAAAACAAGACATTTAACTGTTTTCAGAGAATAGCGTTTAGTTGATTTGGACATCAATCCTTGTTGAACATAAAGTGCAACCAATAAAACAAATCTGTTTTATTAAACAGTTTGACCGGGACTTAATGCGATAGTGGGAAAGTTTCTGGTAAAATGTATGGTTATATAAACTCTAAAATAAATTATTAAATTAGATTATCTCACTGCGAATAAATAGTAATATTAGTAGTAATATGCAACTGTCTTCCCTTCCATGTTGAGGCAAACCACTTTAAACATATTACTGACTCCTAAAGGACGCGTCTGATCCGTTCATTGTGACTTAGCCAAAAACCTCTGCTATTTTGAAATTGTTTTATTTTTCATTTTATTTTTTAAATTGCAATGATTTTGCAAATGCGATAAATTGTTCAGCCCTACTATGATGTTATTAACAGGTTGGGTTTGGTACAAATCTAGTACACTTTTAATAAAACCACGTGGCATCCTGATTGTTCAGACACACAGCATCATTATGTTCACAAAATAAAAGGTGGATGTGATGAGTCCTTCCTCGCTTTCAGGAGTTTACAGTGTTATGACAACGTGACTAAAGCTTCCTCTAAAGGCGATTGGAAAAGTTAAAACGGAACCAAAAATGTAATTTATAAAGCAAGTGAGGGTTATTTCCCTAGAACTGAAAACAGTTTGGAGAGTTCGATAAAGAGCCTCTGAAAGAGACGCAGCATTGGTCTACCATCAGGCAGGGCGGGTCAATGGGTCGGTTATTTCGTTAGAACAATAGTTTCTTTTGTTTTTAAGGTATACAGACGGTCCAAGAACGTTAACGTCGCTACTGTTTCCCTCTGCTATAAATATGACCCGATCCTCTTAGCCACTGCTCATAATGGGAAAAGCAAAAATAACATTTTGTGTCAGTGAGGCAGATGAGCGTCAGCCTTCACTAGATGGTCACAGGAAAACATCTTCTCGTCTAAAGCCGTCTCTGTCTACCAGGAGAAATAAATCTATAACAAACCCTGGAACCTGTAATTTCATAAATTAATTAATCCCACATATTTTGTTGTGTAATTTTCTGTCATTGATGCAGTCGTGGATTTGGTGTTTTTCCTTAGCGGCCCCCGTCCAGGTACTATGTCAACAGAGACACGCTCTTCTGTTACCACAAGGCCTCCGAGGCTTTCCTGCAGCGGCTCATGGCTCTCTATGTGGCGTCGCACTACAAGGTGATGCCTTCTTTCTGCGGCCAAATATCATCCCTCATGCTCTGTGCCTGTGTGATAACCAGATTTATTTATTTATTTTATTTTTTTGCCACTCCAGAACTCCCCCAACGACCTGCAGATGCTGTCGGACGCTCCGGCCCATCACCTCTTCTGCCTCCTGCCTCCCGTTCCTCCCACACAGAACTCTCTGCCCGAGGTCCTCGCCGTGGTGCAGGTATTCTGTGACCCGTCTGTCCGTCCGTCTGCGGCAAAAACCGGCTTCTCTTCTTGTTCCGACTGTCTCCTCTGGTCCTTTTAAAGGTGTGTCTCGAAGGAGAGATTTCCAGGCAGTCCATCCTCAACAGTCTGTCCAGAGGGAAGAAGGCCTCGGGGGATCTGATTCCCTGGACTGTCTCAGAGCAGGTACACACACACACACACACACACACACGCAGAGCCTCCCCCAGACCCCCGCTGTGCACCTTTCTGCCGTCAACCCATGACATCCTGTCCTCGTCCCCACACAGTTCCAAGATCCGGACTTCGGCAGCCTGTCCGGAGGCCGAGTCGTGCGCATCGCCGTCAATCCAGACTACCAAGGGGTAAGAGCTGACACAGACCTCCTCCTCCTCCTCTGGTGACGTATTATCTGGTGGTGGTGGGCAGTCGTGGCTCTGGCAAAGCTTTCTACTTTCCTCCTGAAAGTAAACACCCTCATTCAGATCTGCTAGGCCATTGCTACATCTGTGAGGGGCCTGATTTTTTTAATTTTTTTTATAGGAGCCATTTGTTTTCTCATTAGCAAGATGAAGAGCAACCCCCCCCTTTTTCTCTGTGCTCAACATCCAACTGATCCAGAGTAGGGTTTAAAATGTTTTAAAACGCATAATAACGACTAACGCTCACGGCTGTGTTCCCTGCAAACTGTTTCACCGCCGTAAGCCTGCCTGAGTTCCTGCAGGAACAAGTTTAAACGCTGTTAATGTCAGTCTGTGATGTAAAGTCAGGATTTTTCCAGTGTCGATAAAAATAAGGGTGTGAAAGTTATTTGTGTTTTTAGACTGCATTCGTTATTCCATCGTCTAACTCAATGGTTCCCAGAGTGGGTCTGATGAGATGATTTTGATGCTGGTGTGCTAAGAAACAGACTTCAAAGTATAACTTTACAAGGTGCTCATCATGCCTAATTTTAACGCAGAGGGAAGGCTGAACCTTTTTGTAAGAGTTCAAACTAAAATATTACTTTATTCTTGTCCTTTCATTTTTGGGGTCGCAGGCTGAAAAAGTTGGGAACCCCTGGTCTAAATGATGAGTCCTTCTGTTCCTCCTTTCTTCCTTGTGTCCTTTCCTCCTGTCTGGTGTCCTTCGTCTCATTTACCATCCCCCATGGCCTTCCTTCTTTCCTGTGTTCTCTCCTTTCTACCTTCTATCCTGCCATTATTCCTTCCTTGAATCCTCCTTTTCCCCCTTTCTTCTGTCCCTATTTCTTTCCTTGTGTCTTTGCCGCCATTTCTCTCATGTCTTCTTACTTTTTGCAGTTCGTCTTTCTGTCTTCATACACTGCAAAAACGGATCTAAAAATGAGTAAAATGTTTTCAAAGTTAGTGTATGTATCCTTCATTTGAGCAGGTAAATAAGATTATCTGCCAATGGAACGAGTATTTTGACTCCTAGAATAAGATATTTAGACATCCTGCACTTGAAATAAGATGATGGAGAGGAGTTGTTCCTATTCTAAGTGCAAAAATCTTATTCCATTGGCAAATCATCTTATTTACCCGCTCAAATCAAGGACAAATACACTCATTTTAAAGAATATTTTACTTATTTTTAGTTCTGTTTTTGCAGTGTATCGGTCCCTTCATGTGCCCCTGTAGTTTTGCTAGGGGGGGCACCGGACCCCCCAACATCTGATTGTCCCCCCCCCCTAAATGATGACATGTCACATCACCAGGTCATTGTTGTACAGTAGGTGGCATTACGTTACACAAAGGGTTGCAATCCACCCAACCAGAGGAAAAAGTTTACCGGCCTGTCAAATATTGCATGCAAGCGGTGCAAGAAGCTCTCAGGGGAGATGAGGGATGAAAAGGAAGATGGTTTTATAGAATCAAAAAAGAAGCAGGAGAAATGAGAACTGGTACAAGGAGCAGAAATGATGGAAGATTATTAACAAGACTAAGATTAGGGCCCCAGTGTGTAAAGTCATTAGTCTTTAGACATATAGTCATTAGAACAGGATCTCATTCAGCCCGACCTCTCCAACAGATGGGCTACGGCTCCAGAGCGCTGCAGCAGCTGCAGATGTACTACGAGGGCAAGTTCCCCACCATGGACGAGAGCGCGCAGCCAGCCCACTCCCAGATCGCCTCCGTCAGCAGCGAGGTGAGGTCCAGGCGTCGCGGCCACAGTCTGACAGGCGCCCCTCTGAGGCGCGGTTGTAAAGGTGCGCGTCTGTCGTCTTTCAGGCGGTCAGTCTGCTGGAGGAGGTGCTCACTCCTCGCAAAGAGCTCCCTCCTCTGCTGCTGAAGCTCAGCGAGCGGAGAGCCGAGAGGCTGGACTATTTAGGGGTTTCCTACGGACTCACCACGCAGCTGCTCAAGTGAGTTCAGAATTAAAAAAGAAATGGAGCAGCATGTTTTTTTGCAGATTTAAAAGTGTCACACCTGGTTTGTATCCGACAGGTTCTGGAAGAAAGCGGGTTACACGCCGGTCTATTTAAGACAAACACCTGTAAGTGCTGATGTTAGGCCGACGCTGCGTATTTGGCTGTTATTTGTGGACGTGTGGGTCCTAACGTCGATGCATGTTCTCGCTCTCAGAACGAGTTAACAGGAGAGCATTCCTGCGTGATGCTGAAGGAGCTGAACGCAGACGAGGCTTCGGAGCAGACCCCGTGGCTGGTCGCCTTCTGGAAAGGTGCAGTTTTCACTCCGGGACACCTCCGGCTCGCCTGACCCCCCCCCGCTCCGCTCTGTCTGAACATCTTCTACTTTCCCCTCAGATTTCCGCAGGCGCTTCCTGTCGCTGCTCTCCTACCGGTTCAGCAGCTTCCACCCGAGCCTCGCACTCAGCATCCTGCAGAATAAGAAGCTGAAGGAGGAGGCCATGCGTAAGATGTTTGAAAATGTTTTTAGTTTTTTTTTTTTTTCCCCCCGGGTTCTTTCCTCGGCTGATCCCACTCCTTTCTCATCTCCATCAGCTCTCAGCAGCTCCGAGCTGGCTGCCCACTTCACCCCGTATGACCTCAAACGCATGGAGCTGTATTCGAGGAGCATGGTGGACTACCACCTCATCATGGACCTGATCCCCACGGTGGCTCGCATCTTCTTTCTCAAGCAGCTGGGGGACGTCTCCCTGTCTGCAGCACAGTGTGTAGGTTTTTTTTTTTTCCTCCACTTCTAGGTGCAGCATGTCGTATCTGTGACAAACTGGATGCTGATTGGCTGACTGTTCCTGTCTAGGCGCTGCTGCTGGGAATGGGACTGCAGCACAAATCCGTGGATCAGCTAGAAAAAGAAATCGAGCTCCCAAGCTCTCAGCTCCTGGGTCTCTTCAACCGTCTCATCCGTAAATTTGTGCAAGTGAGTCACCCCCCCCCCCCCCCCCCCCCCCCAAATTAATTTGTCGTATTTATTGGCTTAAAAACTTGACATCCGTTCTGCTGTAGGTGTTCACCAGCATCCAGGAGAAAGCAATTGAAGCTGAGATGGTCACTAGTAAAGATGTCAGCATGGAGCCGACTGTCAGGAGCCTTAATGAAGACCTGGTACGTAAATTCGGTGACACGGCGCTGTGCAAATGTTTAGTCACAACCTTTCTGAAGCTCATTTGGTTTTTCTAACTAATTTTAACTAATTTCAGGCCATTTTTAGCAGCATATTTTGCCTAGGCCACCCAAGCCTAATTTAAACTTAACGTATTGGGCATATTATTTCTAGCTAAAGTGACACAACTTGTTCTAGCTTCTTTAATGTGCTGTTTAAAAACAATACTGAAGATAACAACACACGTTAACACACTGAAAATGTTTTAGTACCAATAAGGAGATTCTCGCATAGCAGGCTTTGGAGCGAGGGAAGGCAACAGGCTCTGCTAGGAAAGGAAATCAGCATTTCCATGAAGCTCGTTAGCAGGAGGAACCTGCAGATGAAGTGCTGCTCTGACTTGAGACTTTATAAAACCCAGTGGTCCACCAGCAGATGGTTCTGCTCTTTAAATCATCGCTGACTGTAGAAACTTCTCACCGGACCTCAAGCAGCTTAGATTCTGTGCCTTTCCACACTCAGACCTTAATTTCCACATAAAATTCAACATTTCTTTCCTTCTGAAACAGACCTTGGACCCCTGAGTAACAGTTTAGTAATTTCTCCATTTTTAACGTTGTCTCTGGTTCAGGGGTGTCTTTAACATGGGGAACGTAACAGTTGTTTTAATGTTCTGGATATCTTTGTGTGATGGCTTCACCTGCGGTCCAGAACTTGTGAATCTCTCCCAAATTCTCAAATCGTCTTTGATCCACAATCCTCTCAAGGCTGTGCTTATGCCTGTTGCTGGTGCACCCTTTTCTACCAGTTTTTCCTTCCACTCAACTTTTTCAACAATGTTTATATTTAGCTCTCTGAGTAACCAACTATTTAGTAATGATGTTTTGTAGCTTTATCCTCCTCGTGGAGTCATTCTCCGTTGTTTAAGCCATAAATAGCATTTCTGGTAAGAAATCTTTTTTTATTTGAGTTGACAAATAGAAATTGCTTGAGTTTTGTCACTTTGTGGGCAATAGACTTTCACCTTTTGAGTGACATTACTAAACATTTTTTTTTTATCTTTTAATATGAAGATACACCTTTTATGCTTGAGCTGTAACATTTTGTACGCCTTTCGTAATATTGCGCCTGTATCCCTTAGTTTGTCTGTCTGAAGCTGGGTGTGTTTTTTCCTGATTCTTAGACTGAAGCTGCTAAAGAGTTTGAGGAGCAGCACAAAAAAGATGTGGAGAAAGTGAAGGAAATGGACCTGGAAGAGTGAGTATTTTGTCCCACTGGAATCAAAGCAAATAAACGAGAACTGGTGTCTCAGTTAGTCTGCCTGTATAAATGAAGGTTTAATAATAACTGTGTTGGTAATGACTTCCTCTTTGTTCTCAGGTACAAGATTCGTGGAGACGATGAGGAGTGGGACCAGGTCCTGAAGAAGGCAGGGACCACGGCTATCGTCAGCATCAAGAGGTGCAGCCTCGCCCTAATTGACAGCAGAACATGACGGCTGCTGTAGAAGCTTGTTGCCAATAATGTTTCTTTTCCCAACAGCGACAAGAAGAGGAAATGGGAGGGAGGAAATGCCGTAACGAGCAATGGGGCTGAGAAGCAGCCGAAGAAGGAAATGAAACATGGAAAATTCAAGAAAAACAAGGACAAACATGGGAAATTTGGGAAGAAGGCACGATAAACTGCAGAGTGATGGGACTGCACATTAATTTTGGGACTTACTTGTAGATGCCTCTTTATACTCAGTTCATTTTATTTTTCTGCTTCTCAGTGCTGAGTTACTTTCTACAGTTTCCACAATGAACTTGTTCAACAATGTAAACCAGTAAAAACTTCACCTCAACATATTAAAACATTTTTATATATGTACATTTTACAGTTTTCTTTTGGGTTTCAGTCAAAAATTAAATAAACCCAGATGTTTGAAATGGTCTCCCCAATGGGAGCTCGGGTCACTTGAGCAGCCCGGGCTGTAACTCTGTCCACTTCTGTCTGAGCTGCTGCTTCACAGCCTCTCCCGCGAAGACGCAGTCCACAGCTCGCTCAGAAAGCCTCCACACGGCGTCACGGCTCAGACCGAAGGCGGACGCAGCCAGCTGGTACTCCTGGGACAAGTCCGTACAAAACACGCCCTTATCGTCGGTCTGGAACGTGACACAGAACAATTGGTTGTGAGCTGCATGGAACAGATTTTGTTTCGTTAAGATGAATCCTTCAAAGGGATTTCACATTGAGCCTTAAGCTGGCAGAAAACCTGAGTTAGAAATGTGGACAGGTTGTCCAACACATTGGGGAATGGATCTCAAACGGCTTCACTTCGCGCTGGACCAAGGAGATAAAATGCTAGATCATTTACATCCATAGATAGTTGTCCTTAAGCCCATTTAAGCACAACTATCCAAATCAAAGCTTTCTTCCTGACAAACCCCAGGGAGGAGCCCAGGATGAACAGGAACTAAACTACCTGGGGATTCTGCTTCCTAGTCGTAAAGACCGTGCATCCAGATCTATAATTTCTATTTTCAATATTCTGGTGAAGGTTCTCAGTCATCCAGGTCATGGTCATTCCAAAAAAAGTAAAAAACAAAACAACTGGACTTGTTTTCCGTAGTTGAAGACGTTTCGCTTCCTCTTCAGGAAGCTTTCTCAATTCAAAAAGTACTGGTACTCCACATTATTCCAGACTTTTTGAATTGAGAAAGCTTCCTGGAGAGGAAGCGAAACGTCTTCAACTACGGAAAACAAGTCCAGTTGCTTTGTTTTTTTACTTTTTTTGGAATATTTTTAGTATTACTCTGATATGGATCAGAGATTCTGAATTTCAGTTGTGTAAATCCTAGTAAAGTCCATCCATCTATCTTGTTCCACTTAACAGGTTGCAGAGGTAAAACTGGTCCACAAGGGAAATTCAGACATCCCGCTCACAAGCCCCTTATAACGATACACCTGCTTGTTAAAGCTCTAAGCAAATCAGCCAATTCAACCAAACGACGGCAACTCTTATCGATTTGGGCATCTTGACGCGGTGAGGACTAAATTAAGTTTAAACTAGCAGGAGGAAATGGAGGGGGGTGCAGTTAAATGTGACATGGTTGTCTGTGCCAGGAGAGCCGGTCTGAGGACTTCGGAATCATTCTCATTTATTGGGGTTTTAATGTTCCACCATCTCATGTTTACGGTCCGGCGAGTGGCCGTTCGGTGGAGGAAAATGACTCAATGTCGGGAGAGAATGGGCAGACAGGTTCGGGATGATTAACAGTAACTGTGGCACAAATAATATCCCGTTACAACCAGGGTATGTAGAATAAGCCTAACCTCAAAGCGGATGTGCTACAGCAGCCGACCACACGGTGCCACTCCTGTCACCTCAGAACAGGAAACTGAGGCTACAGTTTACACAGGCTCAGCAACAGTGGTAAACGTTGCCTGGTCTGACCTCCTACTTTAACACAAAACCATCACAGATCCACCTTGTCCTGACCAGAGGTGGGTAGTAACTGCTTACATTTACTCAGTAACCTTTTGAACAAACTGTACTTTTTACTTTTGAGTCATTCAGTTTCTCTACTACTAGAGTAAAATTTCTGGCTACTCTACCTGCAGTAAACTTCATGAATAAAGAACAGATGTGTTTTGAGCAAAAATGCACCAGAGAGACAAAAACCTAGAGTCTATATTAAAGTGAGACTTCTTATTTGTACATAAGCTTTGTTGTTTTAATGCTATATTCTATAATGCTATATCTGCTGAGCTCATTGAGCCATTTGGAGGTCAAATGAATGTACAGTAAACGGTAGATGTTGTTGGAAGTACTTTGCACTATTCTAACATGCTGTATATACATTAACTTTAATGTTAGAAAAGTGTTTCATTTGTCTTTTAAAATACCAGGATTCACACATAACCTTATATTTTTTGTCTGTCAGATTATTAATATCAAATAGACTACATCTATTTGATATTAATGTGCTCTGCCTGTGAACATTTTACTGGGATTGGCTGGGTTTGGCAAAACGACGACACAAAGGAGAAAAAAAAAAGGTAGAAAAGATAAACTGGACAGAGGAGCTGCGCCTCTGGCCACACAGGTCTGGGAGGAGGTAAATTGGTCCCTGGATCGAGGCACAAATACACAGACTTTGAAGCGTATTGCTGCAGATGAATGCGTGTGATTTAGAGCCACTAAATCAATAATGCCACAGGAGAGGAAACTCACACAAATGACACATGGATGTCCCAGCTGGTACCAGTATCTGAAGTGGTGTTGGGAGTAACTCGGCACAGTTTGTCCTTTGACGTTTGATGTCAGGCAAATCTCTATAAGGAAGGAGGAAATTAGAATATTATTAGCTGAGAACCGTTCTCTGTTGTTCTGGATCTCGGCTACGGTATTTTCCAGACCATAATGCATACCGGATTATAAGGTGCTATAAATATTCTTCCCAAGTGTGTAATTTTTGAGCGCATTGTACCACATAAAATCGGTCAGTAATGGCACCAGATTACAAGGCGCACCATCAATTTCTGAGAAAACGTAAGGATTTTAAGTGCCTTATATACCGAAAAATACTGTAAGTCTCACCCAGAGGGATCTGGTGTTTCACCACTCGGTCTACAAGGGATTGAGAGCCGCCCATTTCAGGATGCAGGAAGGTACCGTGACCGATCCGGTCAGGAGGAAGATTCAGCAGCAGTTCGGACTCCTCCAGCTGGGAGGGAACCTGCAACCGGAGTTCTTGCAATAACAGCAGTGTTGCACATCCAGTCCACATAAAGGAAATTATAAAGACAACACCTACTTCTGACATGTGCAGTGACAGCTTCAGTCCACTGTTTCTGGCTCTCTCCAAAGCAGGAAGCAGAACCCTGCCATGGCCCACCTTTGGATGAAAGCTTTATTAGCACATGGCTGCAGACAGGACCAAAAACACAGATACGGTGGAAACAAAGTGTCCCCCATTGCAACTGGAAGGTTTTATACATATCTGTGAACTAACCCTTTCACAAAAATGGCTATTTTGGTTTTTATTTTTATTTGATAAATACTCATTTGGAAGAATCTGTGATGTATTTTTCCACACCGAGGTTGGATTTAAGTAATCTAATGACCAAATAATTGAATCGCTACAACACTGGAGGGTATACTTCTTACCATGACAGTACATTAACAGCAGATTTTTAACATTTCAAAATGGGAAACATGGCTGTTGTTGCTGCAGCTTAGTAGAAAAAAAATACCCTAATTATCTCACCATGGCACCCGTTTTGTCACACACATTTGTTTGCAAAGTTGATACTAAAAGCAGGAGAAACTACCAGATGTACAGAGATGATTAGAGTGAGTTTGACAAGAGACGACTGGGACGTTGTGGGTTGTTCGCGTTCTGCAGGGGTCAGTATCCATCAAAAGAGGTGCAAATAGGAACGCCTGTGACCTGGCGACAAGGTCATGAGCAGCAAAGGCTCACTGGCGCCGTGGGGAGCAAGAGGCTGGACTGCGTGACCCAGTTCAACAGGCTAACTACGGAAGCTCAAAGTCCTGACGGAGTTAATGCTGGTTCTGATAGAAAGGTACCAGAACACACAGCGCATGGAAGTTTGTAGGATTTGGGATAGCTTGGGGGACCAGTTAGGTGGTTATAATGTTATGACTGATCAGTGTAGACTGCAATTATGTGAAAAAGCTAAAAAAAAAAAAAAAAAAATGTAAATCTCGACAGCAACATTGTTTTTGTGGGTGACTCCAACATGAAGGTATAAAGCAGAAACCACAGCAGAAGCGGCTCTATGATCAGACATCTGATGCCTACGGGTAAAGATTTGGTGGAAGAAATCACCGCAATGGAAAACTGCTGGATCTCAAGAGCTTTTTTTAAAAATATCAAATATGGTTTACTTTAAAAGAAACTAAGTTTTGCACAAAGGGATGCTTGGAAATTTCTCCAAAACTCCTCGAAATGCAACAACTGACATGCTGCCCGTTGGTTCCTCCGAAGCCCCAGAAGTGTTTCTCTCACCGTTGGATCTCCGCTGAGGTCGATTCCCACCACCAGGTCTCCAGACGACAGCATGAAGTCCTCCGCCAGCTTCACCGTCTCCAGTGCAACCTCCGGGCCATTCCTGCGGTCGATGGCCACCAAAAACCTTCCAGATAAATTACGTTTAGTATCAGCGCACAACCGTCAGCGACTGTAAAATGGGAGCGATGACCGTCTACCTGACGTCGATGTCCAAACCCTCGTTTTTACACTGCTGAATGGCTTTAATGACAGCATCGACATAGCTCTTTTTTGTTAGCCCTAGAATAAAAAAAACAAAAAACAACATAAACCAAGGTTGGATTCCAGACAGTGAACCATCGTGTTAAACTCTCTGGAACCGTCTTTATCGTTCTCACTTGTGTCCTTCTCTTCCCTCGGGGTACTTCTCAGCTCAAGATATTTCACGTTATCAGCCGCAAACTCTTTGATGACATCTTTCGCCACCTGGATCAGAAATAATAATAAAAACTGCAAGTTACATTTTTTTTATTTATTTTTTAATGAAAGATATGTTACTGAAGGTTCGCCCTCACCATCAGGATATCCTCATCCGTGTCCACCAGTTTGTGGATTACTTTGAATACCTCAAAACATCTGCAGACATGCAAGTAAAAGACAGTGAATATGTACTTTCAGATGTTAAGGATTAACATAAACGAATAATAGTTCATCATGACCTTATATTTTCTACATTAAAAACCAGGCATTTGAACAGAGGGGTATAAACATTTGAGAGTCATCCATGACGAGACTCGAAATGTATTGTGGCTTCATGATGATTCCTTATTCATGGTCCCGGCACTTTTATCATGTAAAACTTCCAGAGATTTCCAGACCAAACTTACCAGAGTTCACAGATCTTTGCGTTCACTTTAAAATGTAAAATACAAAAATTCACTATACATTTATGGGAAATAGCTCTACAGCAGGCAGGGGGTAGGACACTAGGAAGGAGGGAAGGTAAGAAGCAAAAGGGGAAAAAAAGGAGGTAGGAAAAAGGGAGTAAGGAAGGAAACAGGAAAAGGAGGTTGGAAACAAGGGCGCAAAACTAGAAGGATGACACAAGGAAGGAAGGAAGGAAGGACATAAGAAACAAAAGAAGTTGACTAGATACAAAGTAGGAAGGATGGAAGGGCACAAGGAAAAAAGAAGGACATAATCACAACAGAAAGACTAAAGTCTGGAAATACAAATACTTTTCAAAAGTTTAATGTTTGTGTGAACTCAAATCCCATGCATTACCAGACAGCATAGAAACCCTGCTTACTTCATGTTTATATTGTCTATATTTATTCCGTAAAAACCCATGTCCTATACTTATGGAACTGTTTATCCTGCATTTGCTGCTATTGCACTTCTGGTTAGACCTAAACTGCATTTCGTTGCCTTGTACCTGTACCTGTTTAATGACAATAAAGTTGAATCTAATCTAATCTAATGTTCCCTTATTCTTCCCATTTCGGAGCGCTTATTTATTCCACCATCCTCTGCACTCACCACCCTGTGTACATGTATGTGAACCTCTACACTACTTCCACTTCCATCATATTCATACTGATAAAAATAATGTTTATATCAACAGTGCATCCTTTGCACTCTGCTCATTGCACTATTGCAATAGTGTCTCAAATCTGCCCGTCTTGTTTATAGTTCATTCTCTATACTGTGGCCTGTGCTTTATTGCTGCGCTATCGTGCTGTTGTGTAATAGTATAAGTAAGCATGGATCATTGCGCAATCCAGAGTCAAACTGCTTGTGTACACATACAAGTATAGCAAATACAGCTGGTTCTGAATCATAACAGGCACCTGTGTTACATGATATTTACATCCCTGGGGAGTTTAAAGCCAATATCATTTAGTAATATAACTTAGACGTATTCTGTCACAACTATATAAAAGAGTTAACAGGTGTGCCACTTGTATTGGTAATTTATTCCTTTAAAGTGGACTTTTGAATGAATGAGTCTAAATAAAGGCTGGTTCTATTTATGGAGCAGTCTTACTCGTCCAGTGTCCTCCGCTGGCCTTTACCGATAGCCGTCATGCTGTGTTCAATGTTGAGGTGCGGTTTCCGCTGGATGAGCCTCTCCACGGTCTGGACGCTCACGGAGCCGTTCAGGTGAGCGTGGAGCTCCTGTCCACGTGAACGCTGGCGTTAGCATTTAACGAGCTAGCACACAGGCTACAGAGGTTGCTCCTCCTAATACACTTTCTTCTTTTCGTAAACCACAAAAAAGCCTCTTACAGTTCACTTACCACCTTTGGTAGCTCCTTATAAAACGCAACGTCATCCTCCATTTCCCAGTAAAGACACCAGTCGGAGTCTCGCTGTCCTCCTGCGGATATTTTCAGTGCACCTTTTCCCGGTGCACCGGTGCAACACATAAAGTCTCCCCTGATTGTGCGGCAAAGTTCCGAGTTCCCTTTTCTTTCCTTTTTTGTTTTAATTCGTCATGTCGCAAATCTTTAACACTGTTTAAGAAAATTTGAGTAAATAAGATTTATATTTACTAATGTGATAATATGCTGTATATTTCAAAAAAAAAAAAAAAATCTCTCACAAATAAATATTTATGACAGGATAAGCAGATACAGGAAATGTAGTTTGTGTTTAGTTTCCTCCCCTGATTCTAAAGTTACTTCTGAATTGTCTTTCCAGTCTTTTTTGAAGGAAATCCCGGAGGTAGTAATACAAATAAAGACACACCACTGAACAATAAAGTGGGTCTACAGTTTCAAATGGTAGTGTATATTACAATAGAATGGATTGAATTTAATGAATTTGGATCAAATTGGACTTTTTATAGTAGGATATGAATGGGAAACAAAAAATGAATAACTATGCTATATAAATACACTTTGACTCTGATGACCATGACACCCTTATGTTTAAGTTGGAGCAATAGTTTGGCCGGACATTTAGAAGCTTTTGTGTCAGCATTAATGATTTTATCTGCACCTATCAGGACAATGGGCCTCTGTTGACATCAGAAGTATGGCACTGACTTTAGTGAATTTAAATGAGAACAAGATTTAAGTTGTGTTGGTCAGCCTCAACCACACCAACAGGAACCACTGTTCCAACCTTTGCTCCCTTACTTCTCACAGATATGAGATAAATACTTCCCTTAAACTTGAAAGTCAGATAAAAACAGTGGTTAAATCATGTTATTTTTAGTTTTGGCTGAGGCTAATGTCAAAGGTAAAAAAAATTCTCTGTAAAAGAAAACTTGAAACAGAATCCCATTATTTTTATGATCTCTCGTTTTGGATACGGTAATTAACTTATTTTTTAGAATTTGTTTTGTCCTCCATTTCTTATATACAACCGGTGCAAATTGCCACCATTGAATTATTAACAGATACAGAAAAACAAAAGGACATTTCTCAAATTCTGGCATCCTTTTACTGACTTCCTGTTATCTTCTGAATTTATTTTAAGATTTAAGATTCTTTTATGAGGTTTTAAATCTCAGTTTTATCTGTCTGAAATACTGTACTCATGCACACCATGACTCCTCATTTCTGTTTACTTTTTTGTTATCAACTTTTATACAGCACTTGTGTGTGTGTTTTTATTCTGTAGTTGTCTCTAATATGTGGGTTTATTGTACATCAACTTGGTCAGCCTAATTGATTTTAAAGATGTTTGTGTATAACTATATATATATATATATATATATATATATATATATATATATATATATATATATATATATATATATATATATATATATATATATATATTTCCATATATTTTAAAGCTGTGTTGTAAATGAATCATTTTAAGTTGAAAACTTTAATTTTAAAGTAGTATTTTCAATAAAATGCCAAATAAAACATTTTAAAACAGTGTGTTTTTAATTGTTGAAAATGGCAGCAAACTACATCAGTTACCATTCAAAATCAAAAGTTTGAGTCCCCCAAAAATTCACAATTCACAATAACATTCTTTGATGTCAGATTTCAATTTCTGCACTGAACTCTTTATGCCGGCACAGAAGTGTCTCGTAAGAGCTTCGTTTTTTTTTGTCATAGATAAACCAATGGTCATTATGTATTCAACATTATCAGACAAATAAAGCTGCTTCTAACGGTCATTTGAGTTTAGCTCTTTAGACAGAACAATTCAACATCAAAAAAATAACTTGTACCTGGAGGTTTGAAAAATAAAAATAACAATAATAATAATAATACATCAAGCAATAATAAACAAAATCCTACTTAAAAGTGTATTTTCTCCTCGTCTCGGTTGACAAGTTGACACACTTAAATGATGGCACCAATATGATGAGGGATGTCAAAAAAACAAACAGAAAAAACATAAAATGAAAACATGTTAAGGCACTTTGGCAACAGTCAGTGCGGTTTTAGGGAAGGATTTGATGGTAAGAAAGTTATCATTTCACTCCAGATAAAGTGTGGAAAGACACCACTTCAGCCTTTGAAAGTTGCTGCAAGTGACACAATCTGATATGAGCCATGGCGAATAACAAGCAAATGTTTGGACAGTTGTACTTTTCAGGAACATAAAAAATAAACTGCTTTGGCATTGAACAGAAATAGCAGTCCTTGCTCTGAGGAGTCGAAACGGAAAGCAGACGATCATTTCTTGTGACTAATATGCTGTAGCCACTCTCTCAGCATCTGAAAGCTTGGTCGTGCTGCTGGATCGAGGTTCCAGCACTGCTTCATGATGTTATACACCACTTCGGGACAGCCGTCTGGACAGTCCATTTTGTAGCCCTTCTCCACTCGCGGCACCACATCTTTTAACGGCTGGTGAAAAAAAACAAAAAAAAAAAAAACAGCAAAGTTGATGGTAGAGGAAATTCTTAGGAAACGATTTGTCCTACTTTAACATTAATACTTACAATTCTTGGGTAGGGGACTCGGCCAAAAGAGTAAATCTCCCAAAGTAAAATACCGTAGCTCCATACGTCTGACTTGGTGGAAAATTTCTGTTGATTACAAGAAAAACATCAACATGAGAACATTTTCTAACCTAGTGACATGAAAAACGTATTTGTCTCCTTGTTTTTATTTAATGTTTTAGTTTTTTTAGTCACACTAACATGTTTCAGATCATCAAATAAATGGTAATATTAGAACGCGATCAACGGAGTAAATACTAAAATCCAGCTTTATTTGTTATAGGAAAAAAAGCTATGCAAATGAAGGTGTGAAAATATAATTTGCCCCCCAGTTTCACAAGAGTCCGCTTGACTTCGTTGCTGCCTGGCCAGAAGCAACAAGAAAGAGAAGTAGGATTTCTGGCCAGCAGCTTGTGAGAAGGGGCTCTAGCACATGTTGTTTATGCAGCAGGAAAATGATCTTAAACACACCAGCAAATCCCTACCAAAATAAAGAGAGAATCATTTATCTCGTCCCAGTCAAGGACTGGACCTTAATCCGGTGGAGACATCCCTGTTTACCCTTGTAACCTCTTCAATGTGGCTGATTTAAAATAAATTGTCCTCCACCGTGTTATAAAGGCTAGTTGACAGTTATTGCAGCTGCTTGACAGCAGCAGTTTCCACCAAGGGTGGCACGACCATTTAATAGGTTGTGCCACCCTTGGTGTCACACATAGACACTGTTCTGAGGAAGGCCCCGCAGAGTCCTCCTGCAAAAGCTCCAGAAGTACAACCTTTTACAGGAGCTGCTGGTCATCTTCTGCCCTGTCCTTATTCAGTCTGTTTTGTGCTCTACCATAACCGTGTGGGTTGGCTCATCCACACAACAGGACAGGTCCAAACTGCAACAAACAATTAGGTCTGCAGAGAGGATCACCTCGCCTCCATCCGGGACCTGTGCAGGTCTAAGGTGGGACCTAGAAAAAGGGCAGCTCTCTGCAGACCCTATGAATCCTGAACCATCAAGACCTTTATCTTCAGTTTGGTGCTACAGAGCTCTATATATAACAACCAGCCGCCACAGAGACAGTTTTTCCCCCCAGGCTGTCACTTAACACTTAACAGTCCAGATCGATACCTTGCATATTTGCGCTAATTCCACCTCTGCTTTCTGCTTTGTAAAAACACAATAAATAACCATAATCACAAAAAGCTTTTATTTTTGCCTATCTCCACTGAGAGCAAAGTAGAACCGAACAAAATTCCCTGTTTTGTGCACAAACTCAATGGATAAAGCTGATTCTGATTCTGAAGGGGACAGACACTTTTGCAGGTCGCTGTGTTCTGGTACACACTGGGACCACTGGTCAGTGTGATCCTGCAGCTGGTTACCTTTTCTCTGAGGGCTTCTGGTGCTGTCCATTTCACAGGCAGCTTGGCGGTATCCTGAGTAGAGGAAGCCTCTTTGGTCAAACCGAAGTCACTGACTTTGGCGATGTTGTCATCTGACACAAGTACATTTCTGGCTGCTAGATCTCGGTGCACAAAGTTGTTGGTCTCCAGATAAGCCATGGCGTCACAGACATCTCTGCAAGAGCAAAAAAAAAACAACACAAAACTGGTTATATAAACTTGATTCAGTAAGCGCTAACAAAAGGTTTAATGCCACGATATGTAGCTTTCTTCATATACAAATACAAATGTTTGGTATTAAGGTATCAAGAGGTTTAAGAACACGATGGTGTCCAAATGACTAACATGTTCTGTCCCGTTTGGGGGGAAACAAACACCCCGTCCCCATGGGGGACACACGCCGGTGGCAGCATTATTCTGTGGGAATGTACTTCTTCAACAAGGACCAAAATAGAGCTTTTTGATCTATTCAAAGTTTTAAAGGGACAGAAAACAATTACTGCCTCCGGAGTATGACGGGAAATATCATGGCAGCATCTTGATGTGTGGATGCTTTTCTCCACTCTATCACATTAATATATCACAAAATATATTAAAATTTGCAGCTTTAAATTTACAAAGTGCAATAATATGAATTCTTTGCGAGACACTGCATATGTTATTTTGTTGTCAGCTCCTTGACACTGTAAAACAATGTTATTTTTACCCAAGGCTATCATACAGTGAGAATCTCATTGCAGCCCATGGCTAATTCTGACATATATATATAGACTTGAATCCAACCTGAAATAGGTTTGTCTGCATGAACATATCATATCAGATCAGATTTTTTTTTTTTTTTACAATTTAAAAACCTTTCCTTCCCAATAGAGTCTGAGCAGGAAACCAGGACTACGTGATACATATCCACAAGAATCCAATGTAATTTACTTCGTAGCCCATCAGCTTTCAACTTTACTTGCTTGTTTGATTTTAGGGACCAGGATTTGTAGCCAAGTGCTCAGCCTGTGGTCAGTAGCACACCGCATGCACATTTTATTATAAATTAACAATTTTGTTAACAGTTTAGTAAAATAAATTTCAATAGCCAACTTCGGAAATTATCAAAACAATCAGCAAATGTGCAAACACATTTTATCTTATTTAAAAAGGAGCATTTAGATGTTCAGATCCCTCCACCACGTTTTCCATTAAAATGTGATGCAGAACTCGCTAATGGTGCTCTCTGCCAGCAACAACAATCAAGTTCATTGCTCAAATAAATCTCTAAACCTGATTTCTATTTATGAAATTGAACTAATTAGGAAAATCCTAACAGACATAAAGCAGGAATAGCTTAATCTGATTTAATGTCAGACTGTGACAGAAATACTCACAAAGCGAAATTAAGGAGTGCATCTCCACCAAGTACTGTACGGCCTCTGGATCGCAGGTAGTCAACTAAACAGCCCTGAAATTTTTTAAACAAACATGTATTACTTCCATGAGAATGTTTGTGGTCTTATATGTGAAAAAACTGTCTAAATTGGAAAGAAATAATCCAATATGGAGCCACCTACCTTGGCCATATACTCAGTAACTATAAAAAGACTTCCATTCTCTTCGACAATCACACCAAGCAGCTGTACCAGATTATCGTGTCGTAGTTGCCTAAGGAAAAGGAAGAGCACATTGTGTGTCACAATGGGGTCATTGCGTGTTTTAGAGACCGTGTTTCTATATTTGAAGGCCTTACGTCATGACAGAGGCTTCTGCAATAAAAGCCTGAGCTGTAGCATCGTTTTTGATGCACTTCACAGCTACTTTTGTCCCTCTGTAGTCTCCCACCATGACATCTGGAATAATCACCAAACAGTTACCACTTTTCATCATCATTTAATATAAAATCATAAAATGAAGAAGAAAAAAACATACAAGAAAAACATTCTTTTTTATTTCCACCAGATTACACCAAACACAACAAAATCATTATCGTGATTGAAATGCTGTAGTGCCTTGCAAAGGGATTTGCACCAACTTTTCCAAAACATTTTCCCTTCACAGCCCGAGTCTTTATGTGATGGACCACCACGAAATGGCACATAAAGTTGAGGAAAAATTATATATGGAATCCATTTTTCACAAATTAGAATCTGGAATGTGTGACATGAATAAAAGGTATTCTGTCCCCTTTAATTTGATACCCCAAAATAAAATCGACCAGTTTCCTTTAGAAGTCAATAAATTAGTAAATACTTTCTACGTTTGTGTTATTTAATATCAGTATTAATACAGCTTTTTTAGTGAAAGCTCAGAGGATTGTTGAGACATTTAGTTCTTCTGAAAGGAAGAGTGGCACAAAGACAACCAACGTTGAAAAAAGCCTCAAGAAAGTCTAAATTAAAGTTTGACATAAAATATGTCATCCAAAGATGCAACAGAATGGTTTAGAACAAAGCATATTAATGGAAGAATGGCCTAGTCAAAGCTCACACCGAAATCCAATTAAGAATTTGTGCCGAGACTTGAAAACTGATGTTCATAGCCCTTTTCCATCATATCTGACTGAGTGAGCAACAGCATAAAGAATACAATCAATCACTTCACAGTTAAGGTTAAGTTTGTGCATCACAAAAAATCATGATAAAATACCTTGGAAAATGTGGTTTTAATGAGACAAAACAGGCAAAAAAACAAATGGGTGCGAATACTGTCTAAATGCAGTGTACACTCTTAGATCGTTACCTTAAAAACACCTGACTTCTGTTAAAAGACAACAACAAAACAGAAAAGGCTCATCTTTTGCATGTAGAGTGAAGCTACTTGCCTCCAAATTCTCCTTTTCCAATAACCTGCTGCAGCTTTAAGTCTTTTCTGTTCATCGACCATCCACCTGTTGGCCAATTAAAGAGGAAAAGACTTCCTGGTTAAAAAAAAAAAAACTTTCTGATACGCAAAAGGTCCACACAGCTCCATGCATGATTAAAACTGGGACAAACTGCGTCTTACTCCTGGAGAACTCATCCTGAGCAGCCACGGTCCCCTCCTCTAGCTTGGGCTTGATGAGCTTGGTGCACAGGCCGTCTGCATCTTTGGTGTAGTGCTGGATAGAGGGAAAGAACCAAGATATGGTTGAATGTAGACCATTTATAGTTACAGGGATGCGCTAGGAAGAACAAAAACTATAATAATGTCAACAAGTTACAGAAAACATTGATATTATTTTTAAAAATGTGTTTTCTTTCTATATGTTACTATAGAGGGAAATGCAAATAAATGAATGCATGTGTTTTAACGCTCTAAATAAAAAACAGACGATTCAAAAGGCAGTGTGCCTGATTTACTGTAAACCAGAAACACTATTGTTGACACACAGATGATGAGAAGCAGGAAGCAGGAAGAGCACGTCACACAGAAACTAACAAATAAGGCGAATAAAGACAGGCCTAGGCTGAACGGTGCGTTTCTTAGCTTCCTGGAAATCAGGCCCTGCATGTAGCGCCATCCACCTTCCATCAACTCTGACAATATTTAGGCCTTGGTCAAGAAAACAATCCCAACAGCACGACGCTGCCAGCACCGTGGTTCACCAGGTGGATGGTGCGTTCAGGGTGATGTGCGGCATCAGTGCTCTGCCACACACACTGTTTTGGATGTAGGCCGGAGAGTTCAATTGTGATCTCATCTGAACAGAGCACCTTGTTTGTTGTGTTTGCTGTGTTCCTTCCTGAAATTAACCTCTTATGGCTTTCCTTCAACATCAACTTTCTTCTTGTCAGTCTTCAGTAAAGATCAGAGCTGTGGACCGCACGGCTAACAGTTTCTCCGAGCTGAGCTGTGCATCTGTGCAGCTCCTCCAGAGTTACCATGGGCCTCTTGGCTGCTTCTCAGATTAATGCTACCCTTGTAGATACTTTTCGTTTAGGTGGACGGCTATGTCCTCGTAGGTTTCCAATTGTGCCGTGCTCTTTCCATTTTTTAACAATGGATTAAACAACGGCCCGTGAGACGTTCAAAGCACCCGATGTTTTGGGATAGCCTAGCTTTACTCCCTCCCTGACCTGTCTGCTGTGATCCTTGGTCTTCATAATGATGTTTGTTCAGTAATAGTCTCTAACAAACCTTTAGAAAACAGCCTTATTTGTTCTGATATTAAATCACACACAGATAGACCCGTTTCTACTAAATATAAGAGACATCTACAGGCAGTTCTTTGCACTGAACTCCAATGCAGAGTATCACAATAGACAGGTCTAAATGAAAATGCAACCCACGTTTTTATAAACAAAATTTTGTTCAAACACCATGTCAATTTCTCTGTACTTCGCAATTGCATGCTACTTTAAATTGATCTATCTCAGAAAATCCCAATAAAATCCACTGAAGTCTGTGGTTACAGCATGATCAGACGTCAAAAGGTTCAACTATACCACATATTTGAGGCTGAAACTTTCCTCCGTGTCTTCATCTGTTTGTGGTTTCATAACAATACGCGAAGTATTCAAAAGAGTTTAAGCTTGAATTGAAGACACTGGTGGATGTAGTGCATACTGGCTTTTTTGTGGTTGTTGGGTTTTGTGAAAAATTGAAGAAAGCTGCATTAAAACAAGACAACCTTCACTGGAGTGACAGTCAGCACTCCTTTTGTTTTTATGCCACGTCGACTATGTTTTTTTTTTTTTTGCAATTAGAGGTTTGTCTTTATTGCAAGCGAGAGAAAAGTGTCAGCAGACCATCTCGAAGCAAGAGATGTTAAATAAAAAAAAAAAAAAAGTTGCTATAAGAAGAAACCCTGAGCTCTGGAGCAAAAAAGCCAGCGCAGCTCATGGTGCAGTGAGCCCCTGTGGCATATAGAGGGCTCTCTAATCAAATGGGTGATTGAATCCTTCAGTTATACAGACATTATTGAACAGCAGTGAACAGCACTTTGTTTAAAAATAATTACCAACTTGCAGCTCAAATTAAGTCCTTCACACAGGAAAAGCAGCCCATTTGCCAGTAAGAGCCTTTTTGAGGTTATAACTCTGAACCTCTGCATGGTGTTCACTTCCTCTTTAACACTTCCTGTTCAACATATGTTCCAGGAACTGCACATTGTCTGTGAAGTTGTACTGTTATGTCCGCACTCCAAGCCCCGCCCACCTCTGACCCAACGCCTCAAGTTTTACCATATGTAAAACAATAAAAAAACAACAAAACAACCCCGATCTGTTCATATTTTTATTTGTGACAGTCTCACCTCAACAAGTTGCATGAGGTTCTCGAAATAGGCCTCCTCGTCAATAGTGAGCTTGCCGTTTTTGTAGATGATGCGGTAGTGCTCCACCTTCCCGTCGCAGCTCACGCACAGAGTGTAGTCACCGGGGAAGTTGGTGCTCTCTCGCACCAAGAACAGGCCTGTCTCAGGAGGGTGAAGCAGCCGCTCGGCCTGGTCTCGGGTTATCTTCCCGTGAAACCATCTGGAAGAATAAGGCAAGAATCGGGACGCTCAAAAAACAAAAAAACAAAACAAAAGAGATGTAGAGTAATTTACAGAAGTAACAATGATTCCCAGAAACTTGAGAAATTAAATGATTATATACATCATTTCTGCCCCAAGTATCTATTATTGTATTGTAGATATATAGACCAGTAACTTAGATGTATTTTGATGAGTGCCTGACGTCTGCGACACAGCTGTCCCACTTCTCTTTCTCTTCACTCTTTCTGTGCACAGCAACGCTCATCTATATATCTATAGTCATATTCAAAATTACAATATGGCTTCCAATGAGGCTCATTTGTCAGATTAAAAGTACCTTTTGAAAATAACAACCATTAAGCAGGCATTAAAAATAGTTTTCATTAAACCCACATTTTTGCATTAAAAATACATTTTTCTATTGGTTTGATGTAATATTCAAACCTTACATGTCATGTTTTCATCATATGTAAGCAGCCATTGTCATTAACAGAAATAAGGGCTTTAATGCATTGATCTGTGAGCAATTAATCTAAATGTGTTTATCTTAGTTAATTGGGTTACTGAGACAAACTGACTTTCTGAGCTGGGACTAATTCATTACATTACAAGTCTCGAGTCTTTTTGACAAGTTTCTGATCAAGTCCAAAGTGAAGGCATGAAAGTTCAAAGTCCAGGCCTCAGTCAAGATATACGAGTTGACTTAAAGTCCTTTAATTACACTTTTGGTTTAGAGCCTTAAACAGGTTCTTTATTCAAATAACCAGAGTGAATATAATTTTAAATTTTTTTAATTTGTTAGCCAGAACAACCAGCATTAGCTTCAAAATCGTCTCAAAATCAGTGCTGATGTTGCGTTTGACAGGAAACATTGACCTAAAAAAATAGCCAGTAAATATAGAAAATAATGATCCATAATGAAAAACAATAACCGGATTTCTGTGCAAAATGAAAAGGATTTCCACGTTGACCAACAGCAACAGTGCAAAGCTGCTTTTCCAACATAACGTGTGTAACATCAGATGTGCCGCTAACCGCTAGCTTGGACGCGCTGACTTTGTTTGCAGTTCAGGCGTGGAGACTTGCCGTGTACACACTGCAACATGTGACTGTCCAGAACTCACAGGAAGTCACAGGTAAAAACAAAAAAAAAAGGTTGTTACGCTAAAATTAGGCAAACATTCGTTTATTTATTAGTTTCAATTCATCATTATCTGTGTAAGTTTAAATGTCAGAGGGAAGTGAGATGTTGCCTCTCTACTTTAGTTTTCAGCCCACGTTGTGCTAACTCAAATGCATTTCTCTTTGAGCGCCTTGAAATCTGTGCAAGCGAACGAAATTAAATAAGTTTTTCTCTGTTGTGTTGGATCAATCTAACTTTAGCTGATCCATGAAATGCATATGGGACACTTGTTAAAACACACCGGGTCATCTGCATAGAAACGCATTTCATTTAAGCAGGTAATTTCCAATCGTACAGATGTGGACGTGGAAAAGCAAATATTTTCATCATAGGCGTATCATTAAACCTAACGATAACACCGAGTGTAACGAAGACCCGGTGAAAGCATTGCATTCAGGACATATTAAATAAACCTAAATAATAAAGACAAACATTTTATTGTGGGTGACATGTGGAGGAGGAGGTGATACTAAAACTAGTAATTATTTTAAGAAAAAAAAAACACATGTAAAGACATTAGGACTGCTCTTCATCTTAGAGTTCATCATATGTTGAAAGCCCCAGCGTCACTTTCTCCAGACTTGCAATCGATCTGAGACACTTGCTTCTGTCTGGATTTAAAATCTTACTGAAAGCGCTTGAATCCTTACGCTGCAGAGTTATGTCACATAGTAGCCGACCCGCTGTTTGGATGCCGCCGTGCGCAGCTTTTCTTTTCTCCTTTTCCAAATTTGCACACAACTCCCTGATAGCGTAGGAAAATAGGACCTCTCTACCACCGTCGAGGCTAATTACGGTCATGGTAGGATGCAGAAAAAAAGGAGGCAAGTCTCTTGATAGATAGAGTGCGCTTGTTGTGACAAGAGGAGGAAACCTTGGCATATGAGGAGGGGCGCAGCAGGCCTGACTGTGTGCCTGCAAGGGGTCCATTGTTGAGCGCCACGCCCGGTTCCTTTGTAACACACCTCGTTTGGTGGAAGATAGCAAGTCTTTTAAAAGGAAAAGGAGAAGTTAAGTCACAAGTCACTGGTGTGAAAGTCCGAGACAAGTCCAAAGTGCTCTATGAAATCATTAAGCCGAGTCTAAAGTCAATAAACTTGTTCATCTCATCTGACTTGGTTCGAAGTCACATGACTTGAGCTCACGACTCTGCTAATGATGAACATTTTTCATATTTTCCTTAAATAATAAAAAGCAGACAAAAATGATAAAGGGAGATAAAATCCATTTTAGTCTCTTTTTAACTGAACTTATCATACTTTGCAAATCTCAATCCAGCCTGTGCCTGGCTGAAACACATCCCGGCCGTCACAGAGTGAGTGACAGGGTCGTCACAGAGCCGACACAGAGACAGAAGGAAAATAGCCCCGCGCATATGCCTGAGGCTAATTCAGAGCCGCAAATTAGCCTGATATGCAAACTTTGGGGATTGTGGGGAGGGAAACTGGAACGGCGAAATTCCCATATGCACGGTAGAGAGATTTTAACCAAACTTTCTTAGCAATCCTACCAACATGCCAACGTCGTTAATACATCAATTATTGCTTCAGTTATTAATACAAAACATTACTGTATGCGTCTTTATTTCTTGTTAGATAAATTGTCAACCGCTCTTCCTCCATTACCTGTGTGATCTGTCAATGACCTTAAATGAACTTTTGATGCAAATAATGACAGTAATGTTTGCAGACTCCAGATGTATAGATTATGGTGGTTTGCATAGTCACTGTGACCAGATATATTACAGGGGCAGTCGCATATTCAAATGTTACTTTCTGAAGGTACGGTAACTACATTTGCATGTGGCTCCATGGGAAATTTAAATATCATCCAGAGGAGCTTGTTGGAAAGCTCGGGACAAAAGCTTTTCGTCACAGAAATAGAATCTTCTTCTATATCAGTTGTAAGACAAAAAAATGTATGAAGCAGTTTTTTTTTGTAGTAGAGGATTATAAGTTATAAACTTTATTTATAACTTTTGTAACTTTAGTATAACTTTAGTATTTAATAGTAAATATCTTTATCTGTGACTATAATAGGAAACCGTAAACACCAAGTTCTGCTTAAGACAGACAATGCTTGGCTGCATGTTCTATATAAAGGTGGTAGTGACTTTCATGACTTCCCATTAGACGGGCTGGCATCAAATCTTTTTTTCATATCAATACTATTTGCGTGCTGTTGCAAGCAGAGCTCAATCTTCATGAGCATATTCGAGACAATTCTGTGATCAGGGGCACTAAAAATAAAGCTATCCTCCATGCAAAGATGCATACACACGGAAACCTGTCGCGTGGGCGAAAAGGGAAGATTTTGGAGATTACTTCAGTCTAAAATAGAAAATGAAGACAACAGGAAACAGTGTCGAGTTTATGCAAACCCGAGGTGCAGGCAGACACAAGTGCACTGCAATTTCAGCACAGCCCAACCAGACTGTGGCCTCCATTCACTTAACCACAGCAGCACTGCCATGGCAAAACAGGCCATGTGCTTCTGCGACCATTTTGGCCATTGCAGTAAAAACCAGACCAAACTAAAAATATTGAGGCCATAAAGCCTGAAAAAAAAATCTGATTTGGTCTTTCTATTGTTTATGAAAGCAGATAATGTCCAAAAGCACTTTTCTGACACATAAAAAAAAAAAACTTGAGTCACATCCTCAAACCAGCTATGTACGAAACTAGTCTGTCGACTGTAACGCCTCACTGTCTATTCCTGTACACAAAGAATATATTGTCTTCTTGACAAAAATAAATAAGGAATATATCGAATTGATGTGTGGCCACTTATTGACAACACTGGAAAAGGACATAGTGTGCACTTTGCAAGAAACACTGGTGAGCTGCCAGGAAGTAAACACAGGTGAAGAGAACCCAGTTGTCCTCACCTTTTTTTTTTATTTTTTTTTTTACCCAATGTCTGTGATATAGCAAACTTGTACACTGTATTTCTCAACAGGATTTGAATAGTTTTATATGTTTTATTGGTATTTATATTTGTATTGTGGCACTGTAATCTTCTTATTGCTGTTTTTTAGGTAGACAATTTTAACATCTGTCCAGGGACAACAGATGAAAAATTACCTTTTGGCTAATTCTGTTGCATTTGCAGCAATGTTAATTAATATACACTGTCCCTGTCAAATAATTCAATAAAATACATAAAATAAGAGTCTCAACAGTCAAAACTATTTTTTACTCCTGGACTTTTGGAATATTGGATTTTTGGGAAGAAACAGCCCAAAACTGAGAAAAAGGAGAAAACACAGTCTACATCACAACAGACTAATAGCTCGAGCAGGAAGTCAACAGCCAGACCTTTAAGGTGACCACAGTGGTTGTTTTGAAGGATGAAATTTATCAGCAAAATGCTGATATTCACCTTTATTTGTGTATACTCTGTCAGTCTCCCAGTGTCCACGGAATGCATTAAATCAATAATAGCTCTTTCTAAACATTCCTCTGGTATGTTTTCCCAGGATTACTCCCAAAATTTGTAGTACCGCTGGTTTTAGAACTAAGTTCATTCAATCAACTAGTTTGATTCTGAAATTAGGAAATTTGTCAACTTCTGAGATGATAAAAATATGTATAATCTCAAAATATAATAAAATTCAATATAAGAAAAACCACCCTAATCTTTAGCTCCCTCCACAGATTCTCTATCAGAAACAAGTCTGCAATCCGTCTGGATATCAACATTACCTCCTGTCAGAAGAAATCTCCCAGGGTGTGAATATTTATTTTCTATGTTGGAGCCACATTGATTAGAGTGATTGCCTGCATATCAATATTTTCACTCCCTGTTCACCAACCACGTGTGTTGCATTAGCTTGACATTAATTTTAGGACCCAGCAACATGTAAGAAAACTAGATGCAGAAGGACTGAGAGGGTTTGAGTGGCCTGACAGATGGCAGCCTTGAAATAATGCTTTGATTAGCTACATTACTGTAGTGCAGTCAAAACCAGATAGAAAAAAACACACACTGGTTGTGTGGCAAATACAGTAGTTGTACCTGCACAGCTATTGCGTGGAAAAAGCAGGCCATTAATGACAGATACGGGTGAAAACATTATTACAAACTCCTTTTCTTATCATATTAACAATGCTGGTCAGAACCAGAGCAGAAAAGACAATGTATATCTGGAAGCTGCCCAAATGTTTGATATTTGAAGTAACTTGTTTGTCACCCGTGCCTACACATTGCTGTGTTAAATTACAGGCAGGCAGGCAAGTGTCCGCGTTACTGCTCTCAGACAGCATTTCTCCTAACGTCCTCCACCTCAATCGATAAATCGGCATATGAATCTTCACTTTATGAAGTCAGGTTGAAGCTGGAGAGGTTTGCTATCACCAATTTCCTCTTGGACGGACAATGTGCTAAACATTGATGCCCAAGTCTGGCATTCCAAACGTAACAAATACGCTTTACGGCAACTTTTGGCTGCATTCTCCGTTGCCTTGTCTTTTTCATGCATTTGTGCATATTTCTCAATTTATGACAAGGAAATGAATACAACCTTGGTGCGCTACAAGCTAGGGCTGGACGATACAGAAAAAAAGCTTATAGATAAAAAAAAAAAGCATTTTGATCGATATAGATAATTATTAAAAATATTTAAAACCATATTTTATGTGCAGCTCTGCCTGGACATTTTATGATATTGCTAAGTGATTTAATTTTAATAAAGAACACAAACCCAGAATTCCAATTAAATCTTTATTTAACCAACTTTTTTAACCATAACAGAATTTTTTTAAAGAAAAATAACTTAAGAGACCTGAGTTATGTTATTAAATAATGACAAAGAATAAACTAAAGTGATCAGTAAAATGACCAAAATAAATATACCAAATAAATAAATAAAATAGCCTATTTAGGTGGTAATAGTACACTAGTTACTTCTCAGGTTTCATAATTGAGAGGCTGACGCAGGGCTGAGGTCCGAGGTTGTGGCGTGTAAGGACGCAGATTGCAGCTCATTTTGCACTGATTCTCTGCATTAGTTGCACAATTTAGGGAGCGCTGTTAGAGAAAAACTTGCGTCCAAGAACTTTATATCGCGGATCAAGAGTGGTGAGTAATTGTTTGAAGCCAGGTTTTTCAGCTGCAGACAACAGCATATCCATCACTATGAAGCATGTTACTGCATGTGTGATGTCCTTATGCCGCTTGTTCATTTTATCACAAAGAAGGGAGCCCAGTTTAGCTGCTGTACCTGCTTTGTTTTGGAAGAAGCTCCAGAAGATCCCTAAGAAGAAGACGCGGAGTCGCGCGGGGCTGACACAGCTCGCGCTGCTGCGGGAGTGAGCGGCTTACGTGATGAAACAAGTTGGTTACGTTACCAGACTTTGTTTTTACCGGTTCCTTGCAAGTTTTACAAATCACTGTGGTTTATTTCTGTCAGACTGGCGAACTAGTAAAACCCCGTTTTGGAACAATTTCCTCCGCCTCTACTTGCTGCGACATATTCACGTGCTCTGTATTGTGGTTTGAGAGGGCGGAGCTTTGTGACGGCGTGCCTGGGTCCGCGATTACGATTGGTCGAGAGGAAGTAGTGAATGTAGCATCAACTAATATGATAGGCTGAAAGGAAGGAAGGAAAACTGTCTATCAAACTTTTATCGACCCTTTTTTTTCCTGTCGCGCCACACCTCTATCAATCGATATATATTGTTATGGAATTATCGTCCAGCCCTACTACAAGCCCAAGCACGACTAAACAGTAAATGTTGTAAAAATGATGACCTATGCCACTTTAAGAAGCTCTGGTGATCTTTGCACTTACGGCATCAGACTCAGCTTGCCCCCAGATTTCACACCTTCTCTTTTCTGAACGTAGTTAGCTGGGATCGTTCCCTCTCGGCCTGCCGTATTTTTAGCATGGTACCAGTTTGGATCCTGAAAAACACAAAATGTCAGCAGTGTAGAGCAACCTTCAATCGAGGAATGTTTCCCCCTGATAGTTAGCCTTCATGGGGGTGGGGGGGGGGGGGGGGGGGGGGGGGGCAGCTTACTTTTGTGACCACAATGATCGTCAGCACGTCTCCTTTGTTGAACGGCAGATCCTGCTCCGATGTGCCTTTGAAGTTGTACCTTGCCACGCACTCTGTGCCCTGTGGCCACGTACCCTGAAACATTGGGGGTGGGTGACGTGTTACATATACAAAATTTGATGATTTTTGACAAACATCAGTGCTTGGTCTTGACTTTGCAGAGTGCCCTGATATGGAGTGTTGTAAATTGGCACTGTGTACATAAATTTCATATAAATACAATTGAATCGAATTGAATTGGTCTGAAGAGATCCTCCGTACCTGGACCTCTGTCATGGTGAGGCGCTCGGATCCTCTCACAGGTGAGGTGTTCTCACTGCTACCATCAGAGCTGGTAAACACATGCACACAGGAAGGTACCTGCAAAGAAGAAGAGAAAAAGGAGCAACACGGGCTCCGTTAGAGCGCTCTTCAGATCTTAAGCAAATTTCCGGAAGAATTTGTGGCTTTTTTTTTTTTTTCTCCAATTCAGTGCAGAGCTGCATGGTAATTCAAAGCATTCACAAGTTTTTATTTGAATCCACTGTAAATACAGTTCAGACAATGCTGGTAAAAATAACCTGCTCATATGAAAAGCAGAACTACCAGACCGTTTTTTTTTTTTTGTTTTTTTTTACAATCACACTTTCATAACTAGTGTACAAGTTTCCATGACGTAAGGCATGTAAATATAGAGCAGCTTCCATGATTCCAGAGATACTAGAAACACTCAAAACTAGATTTTCAAGATATAAAGAAGGGGGGGGGGCCCTATTCTTATACATGTTTTGTCCCACAGATTAAACGTGGCTTAGGGCTCTACCAGCGCTGGAATAGAAAGTTGTGGTGAGATGTGACCGGACTCAGGGGACTCATTCGGAGCAAAGCCCAAACTCCAATCTGTTCTCCCCAGTCATACATACACCACCACTGAGACTAGAGGCGCTGTAGTTAAATGTCATGCAAAAAACATCCCTCCCCACCCTCGGTCCTTTCTCAGAGCCCCACTTCCTCTCTCCCTCTTTCAGTTCCCACGAGAGGGTGGAGCAGATCAATGGTCAGTGCTAAGGGAAAATTAAGATCCTGATAATCCGTCACTTTACATGAGGTCACATCCCTTTCTGTGAGGTCAACTTCCTGCATGATATCCCAGAGTCACACAGTACTCCAATATTGGGGGCGGCTGCTTAGAAACCAGGAAAGAAACATTCACCAGTTCCCCTCTTTACCATGCTCTTCCTTTTTTTTTTTTTTTTTGTTGAAACATGAGCCTTCTACTGAGAATATATTCTAAGTTTTAGCTTTTACGCGCTTAAATGAAGAAAAAAAAAGCGTAAGAGCCCAGAGAGGACCGTCTCTCACCATAGTTTCGTTGTGACGGATGTTGACCTCTGATTCAAAACTGCAGCTGTCTTCTTGAGGATCTAGATGCATTTCCTGCTCTCAGCCCCCCCGACATACACACACATACCGCTCGTTCTGGCTCATCTATAGAACATTCTGACATTTCAGTGTCGAACCAAATTAATAGGGAAACGGGCCGCTTTAAATACAACAGTGTACATTTAACACCATAACACAACAACAATCGAATTGCTGCCAAAATTAGTATTACTTTTTTTTTTACATCCAATAAAACAAGTTTTGAACAGCAGTTTCTATAATTCAAACATCCGCGGCGATGACTCGGCAGATCGAATCAAAGGTAATTCCTTTGAAAGGCATGGGGGACTTACAAATATTAAGGTATATATCGGGGTTTTAAAACTTCGATTTAAAAGATTATCATTTCAAAACTATAAGAATGTTTACAGTTTAAGGTCCTTTCAATGAGATGCCAGAAGAAAGAGCCAACACATTTTTCCCTTTGCTTACAAGAAAGACAGATTAAACTGTTTTGAAATATTTTTTAATTCAAAACATATGGACAGAAACTAAAGTAGCGCCTCCTATGACTATCATTAAGGTTTTAAAAGTAGAGCTGCCAAGTTATGAGCAGCCCGTCCGTTAAATAGTCGGATGCTGCCTTTACCGACGTGGCTAATAAAGCAGATAGTATCCAGAGTGGCAAATAATTACTTTAAAACTTCTGCAAAACTAAAACTAGCCAAATCTAAATAGCAGTATTTGGTAGTTCTAAAAAACATAGTTCTAGAAACCACTAAATGTGATAACCAAATTGTCTTTCCAGCTGTAGGAATTATTGTCTCGTTTTTTATTTTAACTAAGAGCCAATAATGTACATTTTTGCTTTATATTTTTCTTTAAACACTGGGATACTGTTGTACTTTTGCAGCAATGTTATTACAACACAAGAATCATGAGCATTACCTTATGTCATTTCTCTTATCAAGAACTGATTTAAACATTTAACTAATGGCTAGATTAAAACAGATTATTGTTCTTTACTTAACTGGAAATGATATTCTTTGGTGCCCTCAGTCTAGTTCCTTGACATCACTTTTGTGATCAATTTCACAATATAATCTAAAATTAAGCGGACACAGATGACTCCAACATGCCATCCTGATGAAAAAGTGCATAACCTTCATGGTTGAAGACGTTAAGTAGTTTTTTTTTTTATCGAGGCTTCAAATTTTGAGATGAAAATCACCAGATTCTTATCTGGAAAGTTGCATAATCATTAGTGTTTGGGCTCTTTGCTTCATCACATTTAATCAGAAATAGTTGGGGTAATGGATGCTGCGGTCCCATGCCAAGTCCAAGCTCCATTGTAAGTCACTTTTAAACACACGTTATGGTCTGCCCACTATTCCTCACCCTACGACATACGTACATAAGTGCTTTTCAGTAAATAAGACTTGGCTATCATTTTATCCACAGCTGATACACTGGTAAGATATTCTGTTCATTAAATGGAAAAACAGCTGCATCAACATCGCACGACACGACATATAACGCACATACATATTACATATTGCTGTAAACGCTACAGAAATGTCACAGCAGTGACAGAATGATGTCAGTTAATGTTATGCAACGCTGTTTAGATGCTCTCTGCACCAGTGATGATTTATTTACCTCAGAACACCGAATGCTTCAAGGGGCTCCAACAGCATGGCAGCCCAACCTATTTGTTGATAAATTCATCTTGTTTTTTCGACCAATTGGGGACAGTCTTAGACTTTGCATAGGGCGCTGAACTTTCAGCCCGAGATGGTCAGGTGGTAAAATTGCATGGTAGCACACTGTCGATTTTACACTTCAACCGGATTATTATATTATATTATTATTATTATATACAAACAGGGTCACACTCTTATAGCTACACACATGCTTTAGACACGTGACAGGACTTTAAAAATTTCCCAAAATGCATTTTGTCCATATTTAGTCCCATGTGAAACCTGTTGTTAGACATGCTACCATATTTGGACATATTATTACAGTGGCTTAAAGACCAGAAGTGTTTAAAAGCTAACAGAAATTGTGTTGCTAACAATTAGCAAAAAGGTTGAGGTGGCAAATATTGAAGAAAACTGGTACAAGGATTGATCATGAGTTTAAAAAAAATACATTTACTATAGAATTCTTAAAAGACTGGGATTATTTTTGAAAAATCAAATCCAGATAAATTATCGGTTTATTTAACAGTAGAACAGAAAGCTTTTTCCCCAAAAAAATAAGATGTAATTGTGTCACTCCTTATTATTTCTCCATCCCAGAAATACTTGCATCTTGAAACATGCTCATGTTGTTAAAGTTTGTTGATTTAACCAAAAAATAAATAAATAAATCATCAAGGTGAAGACAATGGAGTCACACAATGAGAGAAATAAATCATTAAGGCCAATCCTGACACACTGTCTTAGATACATTTTTTTTAACACAAGCAGAAGTTTTGGCAGATGAGTGAATGGCTCTTCTTGGAAGCACACAAGGCGATCATTGTGAGTCAGTCAAGTTTCCAAAGGCTAGTGTCTCACTGTGCGTTCATCGCCATCAATCTGGTCAGTAATTTCCTCTCAACATAGTGTCCAATTTTGGAAAAAATTAAACATGTTTAATGCGTCGAAGAAAACAACAGATTATAAAATTTGATTTTAAAATTTCACCCCACTATTACCCAACTGTGGGATTATGAACATATGCATGCTAGAAACTATAAACCTCTTAGTGATAATAGTGCATTTCAAATTGAAGCTGATGATAACAGCTGGGCTCTGTCTTATGCAAGTCAGTGAAGGCCTGAACTGCTCAAAGCAAAGGCAGCTGGAGTGCACAAAGCAAGACGGGACAGGAATGCAGAGCTGTCCTTTCTGGCCTTTTTTTTTTTTTTTTGGATCTGCCACTCCCTCACCTACCTGCAGATAAGATCTGAAAATGGAGAATCATGATTCTGCTTCATGAAAAAAAGCATTACGAACTCAAGAGACGATTTTTATATCAAATGAGAGCACAGCAACATCAAAATTTATAAACTAAGTGTTTAGAAGTGCATGAGCTCCAGTGTGGCACCTACAAACAAACTACAATGTTATGTGGATTTCAGATATAGCCCAAAAAAAATTTAATTACACTAAAAATAAAATTAAGATAAAGTTGGTGATTTTAGCAGCGTGTTTTTTCATTTAAATAACTCTTGCTTTTTAAAAATATTCTTCATTACTCTCCACAATCACTTGCACCGCTGCTAATTTTATGTAATTTAAAATAAATTCATCTTTTCTTGCAGTAGAGTAAAACTCTTGCCAATTTACTCAGCGGAGGAAAAAGAACCAATCATTTAGAAAAAACACTTTTTAAATCAAAATCACCCATAAAACTATCATAGGCACCTCTAAAACGTCCTGCAAAACAAATATGGTTATAATTTAATTTAAACTGAACTGGGTGTTTATGCCCTTTCAAGAGTTAACCCCCACTTTGGGGTTTTTTCCCTCTGTGGTGTAAAGATGACGTGATAAAGAGGCACATTTTTCTTTTAGCCACTGTAAATAGGAAAGATGGGAGTGCATGCATAAATACCTACATGCATAACTTTCCCAATATCTACAATCAAAATTTTTTAAAACAACTGGAACTGTGATGATCAAAGCTGGACTAGGACTCTTGCTGGTAAAAAAAAAAGTAAAAATATCTCTAAATGTTGGAAAACCTCAGCACCGTCATCAAATTCTCATCACAACCACGTGTTTTAAGGCCTTTACCCACCAGGGGCGTCAGACCTTGTGAGAGGGACAATATTTACCAGCAGGTTTTCATAACAGAATAAAAAAGAATATATTATGTATAAAAAGTGAAAAGCTAATTTATTCATCGAGATATTATCAAGTGTCAGATAACCACAATTACAAATAGGTTTTACAGTCTATCTATAGCTATTCCCTCCTCTTTTTGACCTACTCCACAATTAGCTCCTAATTTATCAAGCTAAAAGCAAGCAAATGTTTTTTGTTTTTTTGTTTTTTGGAGGCATTTAAGATGATGAAAACCTTTTTTAGTCTTAGATAAAAAAGAGGCGTTGCCTCTTCATTTCTTTAAAACAAAGTTTGTATTTTAACTTCTTTTAGAGTCCTCTTCACGGTGCTTAGTGGCAAAAAAAACTCGATTCCTCGCTCTGTCTCGTTCATCCCAATTATTTTTATACTTTAATTATTGCTGTGACTATAAATATGAGTCGGTTCGGTGGGCAGCTACTTTCTCATATCCATTCCCTGACCCATGTGAAGACCACATGTTTTAGCTGAATGTCATGTTCTCTTTTTGAGGAATTGCTGATACAAATGACTATATCTTCTATCATTAGCAATTACAGGAAGGATTCGATTATTGTAATACCAATAGATACTTTATTTTCCTCGATTACGATAAGGGTATAAACCTTTTTACATGTCATTAAATAATAAAAAAAGTTAATAAAAACATAATTTTCTTCTAAACATACTTTATCTTTCGGGAAATACCTCAGATGTCTTCTTGATCAAAGGTAAATATGAACAAAAAACCTGTAAAAAGCTGCATCAAGTGGATCCGTTTCATTGTAACCGTTACGGCCTGGGACTTTATTCAAAATATTCTCTTATTCTTCTAACTGAATAAATCTCTAACCAACTGCCTTCAGACGTCACCTAATTCCTAAGAATTAAATGAGAAAAAAAAGAGTCTGTGTGGTCTAAAGATGGTGGCGGCAGCATTATGCTGAGTCCACTAGTGTGAAACTTGATATCAGCATGAAGCTTTCTCTCCATAACATGTGTGCTTTTACCTGACAGTGCAAACTGAAGCGTGAGTAATCATACATATAAAGACTGATAACACGGACAGCGCAGCGGTTCACCCACTGGGCCAGATGTCACCCTCAGAGAAGGAAATCATCTCTTCACTGGGTTTTACTGCTGCAGCACGCCTCGCTGAGCCAACCGTCCATCACATCAGAGAGGAAGTAGGCTGTTCCAGCGGCACAATCCATCATTGTACTAAATTTGATTGCCCCACATTACTTAAAATTTTTCTGTGTGGCTCAAATTCAGACCTGAATGTAAATTGGAGTATAAACTTCCGATATTTCCCCTTTTTATCATAAATTAAGACTAAACTTAGTTCGAAACAAGGTTGCAGTCAGAGCAACAGGAAGAGATTGCTAGTTTGAAACCCAGTCAGCAGATGGAACTTTGCATTTTAGTTTGGTAAAGTAGATTTTACCAAGCAACATGCCATATAAGTGAGAGAGGCATGCCTGAGCAGCAGACGGACACTTCCTTGCCGCGGTGCTGCATCTGCACAGAGCATGCAGTGCAAGCTGCTGTGCTGCTGATGCTTTGCTGTGGTTTTATGAGCTTCCACCTAGTTCCCCTCCCCGCGTTTGCTGCCGCTACAGTGTAAAGCAGTCTAAAAGACAAGAGGCCCTGGTTGAAGAAGCCCGGTGGCGGTATCAGCAGACTTCTGAGTTCGTTTAAAAAAAAATGAGTTCATTCCAGGATTCGGTTGTGGTTGTTGCTCTTGCACACTCCCGTCTTGTTCACGCTGAATAAAACCCCTTTAAAGATCTTCCAGTGGAATCAAGTCACCTCACTTTTTTATAAAGCCTGTCAGCTTGTAAACACGCCACGCCAAGTCAGGTTTTCTATTTACCTGTTTAGTTGTAGATCTTTTTTTAATTATTTAATCCAGATTAAATACCACTTTTGCAAAAACGAACCCTTCACCCTCACGTGCATCTACTGACGTCACAAGAGGCAACCGATCAATATGTTTCCTCCTTTTTTACGTCTTTTATTTGCATGTTCTTAAATCAGATTTCTGTGCTTTAACACGTATCTGCGTGGCTGCAGAAAACGTTTCAGGCATATTTGACAGCGCAGCGTGGATTTCTGGACAATCTGGCCGCAATGAAACGCACGGAAGCGAAGCGGTGCAGCCTGGAACATCAAGGTCCGTGTGAAAGGTCTGCAGCAGTACTGAAAGCCCGTGGGGTCTTACCGGTGCATCCCACCAGTTAGCACATGCACTCAAGCTATCAGCATCACCCCAGTGCATAACAGAGGGGAAAAATAAGATTTTTTTTTTAAAAAAACTCCCATAAATCGAGCATCAAAAAGAGAGAAGTTGTTTAATTAGGTTAAAGCAGCATGAGCTGTCACTTGACTGGCCAATCATCCAGTTATTTAAAAGGTGATACAAGGAGGATGCTGTATACTTATTATATATATAAAAAAGGACCACATGCACACACAAAAAAACGATCAGATGCAAAAATTCAAACAGGAATATGAAGCGATCCATGCCAAGGGGTCACCAATCAAAGCTTGGGGATGATTGGATCCAAGCTGCGGCTGAACACCTGAGACAGAACCAGTTGCAGCTGCTTCTGAGTCTATGTGGAAAATGTCCCTCACCCTTTATATTACATGCCAAAGTGATGTCCACGACTTAAACAGGCACAAAGCAGTGTTATGTTCATTGCACTTTTTAAAAACCATTACCCAGCGGATGCTACTGCCAGTGTACATTTGTTAGGAAGAAAAAAAAAACAAAAAAAACTATTTCACATTTCAACCAACCCCCCAGTCTGGAGTTTGTCCATGAATGAATGCTGACCAAGCAGCCGATCGCCGGGATTATTAGTAACACCTACAGTAACATGTTGTGACACAGTAAAAAGGAAGAAAAAAAAAAAAAAGAAATGCTGGGGCTGCAATGAAGCGGGCCTCCTAACGGCAGGAAGTCAGAGAAAGTGGCAGAAGTTTGAAGGAGGATGTTAACAAAAGCCACGTCAGATCAGGAAAAACTGCACGAAAACTTGACTTTTTGTGGCTGGGCTGTGGAGCGTTTGAGCAAATAAAGCGTGAAAACAAGTTTAAAGAGAGTCCAAGGCATGTCTCCTCTGCGCTCTAATGAATAAAGTCTCATCAAAACAGTCACCTATAACGAAGATGCACACAGAAATAGCTATATTTGTAGCTTTATAAAAAGGACTTACCTCACCTGCTTGCAGGTTAAATCAAGCGATTTGAGGACTCGGCTACTTCTCGGTGCCCTTGTTCATTTGAGGACAACATATAAAGTCCTTTTTCACAGCCGATTGAACCTCACCCCAAACAGCACCTCAGCTGATTGATGAGGAAGAAGAAAAACAGCGATCCAGAAAGCTCAGCAGTCCAGGATAAAAGCAAACGTGGGGGTCGATGGTGCGACTCCTGTCAACATTATTTTTGTAAATATGTTTTCTGCAGCTCCAACCCCTAGCTGCTCCGACACACTTCCATAAATACAAAAAAACAAAAACAAAAAAAAGTTAAATTACACAGGCAGCAATAACTAAGCAGGCAGCGGTTAGGTTCAGACTAAATTTAGTGCACTTTCAGGCGGTCCTGCTCGTTCTCTCTCCGTCACAGACGTTTAAGTTTTCTTCTTTTTTTTTGCCCCACCTTGGTTTTGCTGCGCACATGCGCATTAACAGTCCGGCACAAAAAAAAAAAAAAAAAAAAACAGAAAACTCACTGCACGCCGATCGCTATTCGTGAAGTCGTTGGAGGAAGTTCATCATAATCATCAATGAGGCAATATATTATTTAAAAAAAGCACAGACAGGCAAATATTGAGTGGTTATTGATTTTTTTTATTATTATTGGTTCAGTCTGCAGACATGACACATGAGGAATGCAGAAAGTTTCTGCAGAACACACGGAGATCAATGGCGGTATCCTGTGCAGACCAAGAACACAAACAACAAAAACAAACCACTGCCGTTTTTAATGCGATTCTTCCGAGCGGAAAAAAAACTCAGTTCCCAATTCTTTGTGGAAAACAACAACAACAACAAAAGTCTATCGCTGATAACCCAAAGCTGCCGTCGCAGCGGGGATTAAAGAGGAAGCGTCAAAAATGTTTCCCCGGTACTGCCACCTGGTGGTCAATAAACAAACGTCGCCTGACTCACATTCGGCAACCCTGGCTTCACTTTTCTGAGCCAGGCCTGTCTCAACAGATGTGAAATAATTACACATCAGCCGAGAGGAATGTTGGAGAAGAGGGAGCTTATTGTGCATGGCTGTAGCTCGCAGTGAACATGCACAAATCAACCCCTGTGAAAACTGCTGATTCAAAAGGCGAGCTTCCCTTTTTTGGATGGTGGAAATTTGGCATTTAAACCCCCCCTACCCAAAAAAAAAAAACAAAAAAAAAAAAAAAAAAAAACACCGACATCTACCAGAGTGCCCGGCATCACTAACCTCGACAGGAACTGAACTGCGTAATTTAACAGGACCTGCTTATGAGAACAATAACGTGTAACTGCAACAGGCTACTAAGTTTAGTTCTGGACTCATTTCAAATGTAAATGATACATTTAAAAAAAAAAAAAAAAAGAGGGGGAAAAAAAAGCAGCTTTTATCATCAAGTACTCGTGGAAAGAGATGTGTCAACCTCAAATGGCACAAAAGCAGCAACTCTTATGGCCTTATTATTCACAGTCTATGCCTCATGGCTGATTGTTGACGATCAATATAACACCATGAAACTATAAAGCCCGTATGAACATTTTAGATAAGCAGACACGCTTTTTTGTTTTGTTTTGTTTTTTGGGGGTGGGGGTTCATAAACCTCCTCTGCACAGGGCACCAGAGCTCTAAAACAAATCTAGTTGAATCGTAACCAAATGAGCAACTGTAACACCCGAAGGATCGCGCCGGTGTGCCGCAGCTCCTCATTGCTCACTTTGCCAAATGTCACGTGTTTCAGCCGTTTTCTTCCACCCTGAATCCAATAAATCAGCTTTACTCTGATGACCTAGGTAAGTTTCACAGCCCGCTTTTTTGTGTGTGCCTTATTTGAGGAAAAACAAAATGTATTAAAATGATTCAGTAAACAAGCCTCTTCGGCTGTTCGTTGAGCTGGAACTCCCAAACGCTCTGGTACAACCTTCTACCGCATAGCATCCTATCAAATGTAGAAGTGAAAGTGTATTCTCTTCCAACAATAAGAAATAAGCTGGCCCGTTCAAAGAAATGAGTAGAAAAATACCAAACAGCAGGGTGAAAAAAAGCACAAATGTGCTACAAATATGGCAAAGTTTTTAAGCAAAGCCACATTCATAATCAAGACCAACTGATATTTTCATGAACCAAGCACAGAGTTTTATTATTAGGCTGATCTCTGATACTGCTTCGTGAAGATGAGGGTGGAAAACAGGAACTTTTAACTGTAGAAGAGGAGCTCTGGTGCTGGCAGAACAACAACAACAACAACAAAAAAGTTAGAAAATTAGATTCTGCCTGTGAACCTTCTCGACAGAAGCCATGTTTATGCAGGTTAAAACGCTACTGAGGCCCCATCTACAAACTCTCTGCTTTCGTGGCTCATAAGCAATCAGTGCGTCTATCTGTGCAGTCCGGAATCTTAAAAAAAATAACAACAATGAAGCAGCGCAACAAAGACATGGAGGCTGCCTGCAGACACCGGAGACCTGGTGCGGAGAAGCACACGTTGTATGTGTTCTGATGGATTTACGCTAAATGGAAAGCTGGATTTAATGAACTGCATTAACGTTTCCAAAGTTAGAGATTGTCCTTTTCACTTTGTTCCTGTTGAACTGGATTATAATCCCAAAGCTTCGTCACCAACAGAGACCTGAACGATTATCACCCCTGCAACGTCATGCTCTGACATCTGTAACAAATGAAGAAAGCAACAGTGGTCCTGCAGTGTGAGGAAACGGTTCAAAATGATGAATCAAGAGTCGGCACGGCCGAACTGAAAGGAACAGCCGGCACTCTTGCAATATAAGGCGCCCAAACCACAGAACGGTCAAGGAAGGTGAGAGGTTTAATCAGTCCCGTCAAGCGGAGTGCAAGGGGATGACGAACTTGCAGCCGAACGGAGAAAGGTATTTGATGCCCAGCTCCTGGAACACCTGCCGAGGAATGCCTATGTCGCACAGGTAAACCCTGCCGGCCCCCTCGGCCAGAGGAAGGGGCAGGCAAAGCGAGAGGGACCACTTGGCCTCCACTGCGTGGCCCTGCCCGCTCACGGGCGGGTCCAAGCTGAGCACCGGCGCTCTGTTCTGGTTGGCCCAGTCCGCGGCGGCTCGGTACCACGGCTGGTCCATCAGGAATGTGTTCTCGTGGCAGTCCAGGCAGTTTATGATCAGATCCACCGGCGTGTCGGGAAGATCTTTATGGGGGGGGGAAAAAAAAAACAGAAGATAAGATAAGATAGTCATTATTGATCTCACATTGGAGAAATTTACTTGTTATATGGGCTCAATAGTCAATAGTTAGCCAAAAGTAGGAAAATGTGCATCAGTTATATACAGTGTATCTTCATATAAACAGTAGATCAAAAAGAAATTGAGAAAAAACATAGCAGCGTGACCCGCTGATGGTCGTTTCAGACCGCCCGGTCCCAGCCCAGCTCACCTTTGATGCTGGACACCTGTTTGCCGCCGGTCTTGTTGAACAGCGTCAGCTCGCTCGTCACAGAGTCGAGCATCTTGACAAAGTTGGGCAGAAACAGAATGACCTCCACCTCGTGGTTGGCCAGGTGACGGCCGCAGCTGATGCCCTGCGCTCCCTGAACATGAGGCCCGCACAGCAGCGCCACCGTAGGGCGCTGGTGGAGGTTCTTGGGAGTAAATCTGAAAGATATCAACAATATATAAATTATTCATTTTTTTTTCTGTGCAAAATTACTCCATTTAAAAATCCCATACATTTTCAGACTCAAACTTCAAAAATTTTATTTTAAAAAAATGAACCGAGCTGGCTTTTATCCTCTGTACGTTCTATTAATCTGGAAACAACATTGGCTTCTGCTTCAGCATAAAGATAAAAGTCCCATGGATTATTTATTGGCAAGTTATACCAGCTGTATTTGAAAATCTACAGCAGATACTGAAATATTTTACACTAAATACAGATTTGGTACTCCCTTATACCTTTGACACATTTATGCTGTTTATGAAAGAAGTTTTCTATAAGTTAGGAGTTTTTCTGCTTTGCTTGATGCCTAAACCAGAACCAGTTAGAAAACGACAAAACAGCTGAACACTTTGATTTTAGAAAGCAGAGAAGCCAAGAAAGTAGTCAGATGCAAGAAGTTAATCTAAGAACATGTGTTTCTTTTGAATTCCACAGTTATCTTTTATGTAAGATATAAAGGAATACAGTTAGAAACAGTTTTTCAGATTTCTTTCCCCCCCCGTCTTTAGCCTGAGAACCTGAAAACACTTAACGCTAATTCCAGACTTTTCTATGACCGTCATGGCCCGTTCACACCAAACGCGATCAAACAGAATTTTTCCCCTTGATCGTCTGCCGCTGGTCGCTGGCGCTTACTTTACGTCTCTCTCTCTCGCAAACCATCAGCGTTGTAGCCGTCCTCCCCAGCTCACTTCACCGCGTCATGGAATAGGAGGAGCGCCTTTCCGCTTGCCGGTCCCTCCTGTCAGTTCAGCTCACCGTGGCGGAGATGGATTTTACCGAGCGAGTATTTAATGTGGAAAGCCGAACAGAGCCGTGGCACTCCAGTTGAGGAGCTGCTGCCCCGCGTTGGGGATGGCTCGCCCTCTGGGACACGAACTACAGGCGTCTTCAGTCAGTTAATCCATCATTGCTCGATAGAAATACATCCTAACTGTACTGTCTAAATATGCAACACATAAAAAAACATTTTTTATGGCTAAATAAACGGACGAGGAACACCTTAACGGCAAGCGAAATGATTTGCTTAGTACTGACTGTTGAACTCGAGGGAAATTTCGCTTTGCTCCATTCGCCCAATTTGTGCCGTTCGCATCGCGGACTGCTAGTCCGCTCCTGAACGCACCTTCACATAATCGTTCGCTCCAAACGCCTCGTTCGCATTCGGTGTGAACGCACCCTATGAAACATTAAGATGGGAAGAAACAGCGACTGTTCAACGTGTTAAACCAAAAACCCTGTTGACTCAAAACCTGCTTCACTTTCAGCGTGATTCTCAGCCATGCTAAATTAAAGTTGAACGTGTAAATGTGAGCTTCCTCCAATTGAGTATCGGTACCTGTTGGGCCCTCCTAACAACGTGAGCGTCATCTGGCTGGCGCACACTCCGGTCATCTCAAGTCTCCGCTCCAGTGTCAGCCCGTAGCGCTCAGCGACAGACAACAGACGCTTGTGGAGCTCGTAGGAAATACTTGGAACGACAAGTCCCGAGTCTGTATGAGGTGAAGACAAGCAGGTTTGAACCACTCTCGTCTAGTTTGATTTTAAAATATTGGCTTGCAATTCACTCACCGCAACGCTAAAGGCTTACCAGTGCAGTACTCTTTGGGCCCAGGCTGCGGTACAATAATCTGTCTGTAAACAATAGGTTTGGCCTCCAGGATGTTCTCGTCGTGGCGGTACCGGCTCGGCGTCTGATCCTGAGGCGTGCCCCGTGACCTCGCCCCGTTGCGGCGCTCCGTCGTGTCAATCTCTGAGAACACCGCCGCTTTGTCGAACAACGCCAGGTTCCCTTCGAAATCGAAATCCGTGTCCAGCCCCTCGTCCATGCCGTCGCCGAAGCACTCGTCGTCCCTGTTTTTCATCTGCCCGTTCTTCACGCCGTTCTTCTTCGGCGTCGCCTGGTTCGCCCCTCGACTAGTAGACGACCCTGACAGCATGGCGAAAACGGCCATTAGCGTCGCACAACAAGAGCCACCGGTTCGGGTTTTACCTTCAGCCAAAGGAACGCCACTTACAGGAGTTATGTCTTCGGCGAAAGCCTTTCGGCTGACCCAGTGCGTCCAGGTGGCGTTCCCCGTAACTTTTGGAGCACTGCTGCGGCGAGTTGACCTTCTCCACAGATCTGGGATCGCCCTTTGGGACAGCGACTGGTACAGTGCTTCCTTTGGCAGCGGTATTAGAGGTCGTCCGTGCATTCCCATTTCTGATGTCCAAGATCTTCAGCTCCTTTATGTCAATGGCACTGCAAGGAAGAAAGCCAAAAAAGACATTCAGTCACAAGCAAAAACTTTCTAGACCCATTTCACCGGGGCACCAGTTCCAGGATAAACCTGCTGTGACCTGTAAAGATTTCGTTTGAGAAAATTATTGGCATACTCCTTTTCTAATTGAGCAAAACATACAGTTGTTTCTGGGTTTATTTTAAAGCTGACATTCAACACGTAATCCAACAGATTTACATACAGAGATTATTAAACAAAGTTGACATGAAATAACTACACAGCTGCGGTGCAGTGAGGACTTATCGCAACCAGGAATCACACCAGAGGCACTTTTCCATGAGCGCATATGGGGAGAACACAGGCAGTGAGCGGCTCTGTATCTGTGAGTGAAATCAAACAGCTGTATTTCATCTGAAAATCTAAAGACCCAACCATGGTCAACAACGCACAGGTCTAGACCAAGGCGAGGCAAATTTATTTGTATAGCACAATTCAGTACAGAGAGAATGCAAAGTGCTTTACATTATTAAAATATAGGAAAATAAAACAGAATAAAAGCAAGTAGGAATGAAATGTAGAAACAAAATATAATATTAAAAACAGTTGGAACAGTCTGTCTGGTCTGGTCTACACTCCCCCAGGACTCGCCCCCAACACCCAGGCTTGTAAACCCAATCAGATAACCGGTGATAAAGAATATAATATTGTTATTATTTACATTTTTTTATTCACGTTTAAGTTACTCATGTGATTAAATGTATGTTGAGTCCATTTTTTTACGCTATACATTGTTAGCTAAAGTCATCCCTTTTGCATTTCTCCATATTTTTCCAAAGTGAACGTCTTGCTTCATCAGGCCTTTTTTAAATTGAACCTAATAGGTGGTAAAGATGAACTCTTTAGTTGCTTACCTTCAGTCTCCATGTAAAGGATGGAGCAGCATCCCCTGCAACTGGCACCAGGAATATTATGTTCTGGTCCAAACCCTGACTGATGATGGCTGATTCTTAGTGGATTATTTCTTGCTTCCTTCATTACAAGAAAATTGGCCCAAAATGTCAGTTTTATGACCCCCCCCAAGCAACTTTCTCCATTATGTAGATCATCCCCACGATACTTTCAGCAGATTTCTATTTCTATTCTCTGTCACCGCAAAGAAGTCAGAGTGTTTTCATCTCCAGAGAAATTATTTTACAAACAATGTCTTACTCGAACCTTTTCAGCTCTGCTCAAAAAATTTCGACAGGGTTGAAATCCATGCTTGACTTAAAAAAATATATATATTACTTTGTTGTGGGGCTTGGCAATATATCGAGATTACATATCGTTTACATATTGAGATGGTCTATGTTTATCTATTCAAGTAGGTTATTTTTAAGCTGTTTGTTAAAGAAAAAGTGCTTGTCAGACACTAGGGACAAAGGTTTGATTCTCTGAATTTCAGAGATGCCTTTTTGTAATTACTTTATGAAAAAAACAAAACATATTTACCTGAAAGTGACCTCAGGGACGGGGCATTTGACTCCGTTGTGGAAAGGCTGTCTTAAGGAGATGGTCTGGCTGGACTGGTCCACAGATGACACCTCTCCCTGATAAACTCCCAGCGTCGGTCCACAGTTAAGAGACACCAAACTACCCAACCAGTCCGTGGCCATTATCTGCAACAAATAACAATTCCTTTCAATCAAAATGTACAGCGAAACAATCACAACAGCCTTCGCGGACTCTATGTCCGAACAACAATTTAACTTTAGTAGGTGCACCGAAATATTCACACTTTGTCGCTAACGTCGGAGGGCACATTTAGCAGTAGCTCCGGCCTTGTGTTAAGCTAGGTTGCTAATCTAAAGCTCGTTTCAGGCTTAAATTATTCGCGTAAAGACGGCAGCGGGTACCTTTCCAATGTTTAATCGAAGCGGACTCTTTTGGTCAGCAAAAGGTGAAAAAATGTACAAATACGACCCAAGAAAACAGCTCAGTCAGATTAGCTTCTTAGCATTTAAACGGCTACTGCTACTAATGTCCTGTTTCCGGGAAACGTCACTTTTCAAAATAAGACGCGTGAGAAAAATCTTTCCCCATGGCAACAAAAGCCCGTCAGGATTTTGGCTTCTTTTGTCTATTAATTTATGAATCTATTCATTTATCTTGTCTATTCATTTGGTTGTTCTGTATCTTTCTAGAAATTAATAGCAAACGTGATGATATCTACATGACAAAGGGCGCATTATTAAATATCTTTCGAGCTGGTTCCCTGATTACAGTTAAATCGATCAAACATGGTGGTGTAACTCATTATATATTTCACCCTTTCTGCCCAAAACGGAACATCTAATGACCAAAGGGTGCTGCATTAACGGTGTTACATTGTTTGGAAATGCTTAGCAAAATCTTCAAAAGGGCTTAAGCAGCGTTTGATTGGATGGAATGATTAATAAATACAGAAACTTATTGGATTTCCATTCAGACTGGAACTGGGACATGCATAGGCTTTGATCCTCCTAACCCTTCCACTGTAGCTCTTTCTATAAAGTTTAGGTCAGCTGTCCAGCTGGAGGGCAAATCCACCACGTAGCAGGACTTTTTTAGGCTCCAATGTTACATCCATGAATATCCTGTATTTGGCTTCATCCATCTTACCATGAACTATGATCAGCTTGTCTGTCCCAGCTGAGGAAAAGCTTCACCATAGTTTAATACTGTGCCAGCATTAAGCTATGGTTTCCATGTTTCCCTATGAGGATGGTGTGCTCTGGGTGAAAAGTAGCCTGGATTGTCAAAACAGACAGCCTCCTGAAGGGAACTCCTCTCCTTGACAGTTGTATGACCAAACCATAACACCAAAGAGAAGGATAAAGGTGATTATGATTTCTTTAAAAGCACAATAAAAAGAGCCATTAAGTCAATATAAAAAGGGCAGTTTCCTCTGTAGCAGAAGAGACTAAGATAAAACGTGCTTGCTCACTGCCTCACAGTTGGCTTCAAAATTCAAATCATCATTTGAAATAGTTCCAAGGTGTAAGAATGCACACTCTCAAATGTTTTACCTTTAATTAAAGTTACTTTGTGCTTATGAGGTTTCTTCATAAACTCAGTGACCATGTCTTTGGTTTTATCAGTATTAAGATCCTCACACCGTTTCACAAAGTCATCAGTCACTGGGTCGTGGCTGTTTTCCTTTTCTTGGAGAAGACTTACTAGGACCGAATCATCAGTGCTGAATCTGTTGTTATATCCGCTCTGACGCATCATTGCATGCAGAATAAAAAGCGGAGGTGATAGCACAATGCCTTCAGGTGACCCTGGGGCAGTGTGTTTAAAGACAAATCCGAGAATTTGCACAGGCATGAGAGACATTTGTTAACTCTTCCTTTCTTAGTCTTAGTTGTTAAAAAAAAAAATCCAGGATCCACCTCAGCAAGTTATTACTTAAATCAAACTGCATGCGGAGGCTTCTGATTGAATGTAATTGTCTCATCAAAGTGTTTGCCAGTTTCAAATCAGTTCAACGCACCATATGTTCTAATAGAGCGGCGCTTTTGCGTACTAGCCTGGCTTACTTACCCAAGAAACAACTTGTGATTTAGTCACAAGGATGCAACATTTCACACTGGCCTGTAGAATATCAGCATCATTAGAGACTATTTATCACCGTGTTTATCCTTAACATTAGAAAGAAAAGCCCCTAAAGTTTTCTTTCTTTTTATTTTTACAGCAGTCACTTACTGTAGAAAACATGTAATCAGAAGAACGCTGTTATTGGTATTTATGTAATGGCAGTCAATTAGCCATTGAGGCTAAATTATCTCATGTGGAGACATCCAGGGAGTGAGGCGCGTCACACTCCTGCTACCTGCTTTTCGTGTACTGAAGTCACCATGCATGAAGAGAAGCTCAGTGTTGAGGCTATCTGTGGATCACAAATAAAGCAGGAGGGCCATAACAGTGAACAGGAGAGAATGTCTCAAGTAAGGTTCTGTTAGGTAGAGAAACTCTTCTTTTAGACAGTACTGTTCAAATTTTATTATGTCATGCCAATTTTTCTTTTCATGCACCAGCGCTACCTCTTTGAAACGACATATGCCACGACATGCATGATAACAACAACAACACATCACGAACGTTGCTGTGGATGACACATAAAAAAAAAAAAAGCCCTGCAAGGACATGACTGTGTGTCTCCGATCACGTAAACAGTGGAACTATCAGGAGACATGATCCAATAATAGTTACACACCTCCAGATAACAGCTTTGTGTGAAAGTATGTCCTCTAGACGTAGGCGGGCTGGTGAGCAGCTTCTTCCTCACAGAAGGGACTGACAACTTGGGCCTTGGTGGACGCTGCAGGTCCTTAATGCAGGCATCAAAGTTGTTTTTTTCTCTCTCAGGGACCTAGACATGTGGGACTCCAGATCTGACTTTATGGCCCAGGTGAGAACTAATTATGGATATTTCTTTTTTTAATATATATTTGGCCAGAAGAGAATTATTTAAATCAATCAAACTCTCTATTTTCTTTAAAGTCTTCAGCATGGTGTGGTTTGTCGACTCTTTCTGGATCAGGGTTTCTGTTAAGAGCCGGCTCCAGGTAATTGTATATAAGCAGCCCATACATGCATGCCTGGTGAGGAGGTGTAAAAACCTGAAAAATAAATGTATTGCTGTTATACAATCTAATGATAAAACCTTTATATAAATCCAATATTTGAATTGAACACATTACTGAGGACAAAATGTCTCTGTAATGTTTTACAGTATTTATCACACTCTTCAATGCAACAATCATTGGTACACCTAGCAATTCATATAAAATAAATGTAAAAGAAGTATTTTAGCCACATTTTACATTAATGTGCTGATTACTGTGTTGAGTGACATTCAATTTGGCTTCCTGTTTCTCTAGAGTATACACATATCATGACATGAAGGCACATTTGTCTTCGCCTCTCTTCAAAATAGGAAAGACTAGAAAACATGCTAATCAAATGCTGCAGAAATGGGCTGGTTTTGCTAAATTATATATATATATAGATATAGATATATAGATATATATCTATATCTATATAGATATAGATATATATATAAAAAAGTACAAGAAAATGGCTGCCTACCTAAACCTGCCCACATCGACCGTCAGAGCTATCATCAGAAGCGTGAAACAACTGGGACTATGATGAACAGAGCTTGACGAGGGACCAAAACTTCCGTGTTGAAAAATAATTTCAGGAAAATGATTGAATACAAAATTTTGCGAAATATTGCAGCGCTCTATTCACCTAATTCGCGCCGTTCGCATCACGGACTGTTAAATAGCTCCTGAATGCACCTTTACACTGGGATGACATTTACATCACTCGCTCCATTTGCCATGTTCACGTTCGGTGTAAACAGTCCTTTAGAGAACGGCCACACAGAGTAATACCCTGGGGTCACCAGGTCTAAACGATGCAATCATCTACTAGCCAAATGGTTATTTGGCAGGCGTATGTCAGGAAAATAACTTTCCTTCCCCAAGATTAAGAACACTGAAAGATTTGATATTCTGGGTGGTTGATTCTCTTCCAAAGATCCTGAGAACCATGTTAAACTGTGAACTCTTTGAATACCAGGAGTTTTCTCAAAAAAGTGACAGACTGACAGAAAACTATACAATCAGCAGGATACTGATCTGGTGAAATCAACCCAGAACTGGTTGGCTAGACACAGAATAAACCTTCCTTCATTGCCAGCTCAGTCCCAAGACCTAAAACCCATGGATATCCTGTGCATGCGACCATTTCACACGGTCGTATGCAGTAACCGTGTCAAATGTTGGCTGTCGGCCAAACTGTTGACAGCAGAGGTGCCATTGTTCGATGTACCAATATTTGGACTTTTCCCCAAATGTCGGCAAATGAAACATTTCATTTTCTAAATCCTTAGGTGTTAAATTATGCTACATAAATAAGGTTTTTCACACACCTACCATCATCCATGCCAGGGGTACTAATAAGGTAGGAGGTTGTTTTAAGCAAGGTGCTTATACTTTGGATGATTTTTGTGTTTCTGCACATGTGGCAGTGCTGGTGGCTTCAGAAGGAGCGACCCAGGCCTGAGGAGGTGGCAGTCAATGTACCATCTGGAGCCTGAGAGCCCTACAAGGTCCTTTTCGCCATTAGGAGCAGAATTATGGGCTAGTCGTGGTGAAAGGAGCTTCAGACAAGCAGAAAGGGTGCCGTGGCTCCAGGACGCTCATGAGCGGCTGAACACTAAACTGGACCGGCTGAGGACCAGAGAATTTACACTAGGCTACAACAAGACGACGGCACAGATGCTCGACATGGAGCAAAAGGTGGGGAAATTCAAAATGAAATATAAAAAAAAATAAAAAATAACCTTTATATTTTTCAGAGGTTGTCAATCATTTTCTAGTTGCTCTTTTTGATTTGTACTCCTGCGTCACGCAGCTGCTATCTGAAACGAGTGCTCTCAGACAGGATGCAGGTAAAATACCCCGGTTTGACCGAAGCCGACAGAGTAGAGAGCTCCAAGAAAAGTAAGTGAGGAAAAACACATGTAAATAAAAATGTACAAGATTTGCAAAAATAAATTCTCTTTGAAGAGTCTTGAAGTCGGAAAATAAGCTGCTGGACTTGAGGTCTTCTTTGGAGAACGTAAGCGAGGATCAGTCGACTTGTCTTCGACCTCCATTCTTACACAGCACATCCCTCAAGACCGCAGGAGACATGACTAAAGAGGTGTCAGGCCTTTGTATATTCAACATTTGTTTGTGCATGTTTCTGTATGTAAATTCTGGTTTGCACACAGGAGATCAAGAATCTAAGGGAGGCCCTGAGAGAAGCCGAGGCCAGGGCCTCAACTCTCCAAGAAGAGCGCAACAAAGCACTCCAGGATCTTCACACCTCTGCAGAGGTAAAGCAGACATACATAAGACATATTAAAGTCTTAAAGAATCCCAGAGGTGGGTTAACTATCACTGGGATTTAGCTAATTTCAAAGCTCTTTTTGACATCATGTTTGTCTATGCAGATGCAGAAGATGTTGATTAATCAAATGGATGATATTAAAAAGAGAGTCAGTGTTGGCACACAGGGACACTCGGAGGGACAGAACCAGGAGAGCGAATCCAACAGCAGCATCAGCCAAGCTTGTCTGGTCAGTACAAGTTGCTGGACTGCACGATGTACAGCCTGAATCTGAAACATATTTGCATGACAAAAAAAGAGTTTTTTTTCTCAGAGAGGCGCCAACATTGTCTTCAGGAAATATTCAAACCTCTGAACCTTTGCAGATTTTTCACAATACAGCCACAAACTTTAAATGATTCAGAGATTACATGGGATAGATAGAGTCCCACAGAGCTGTGGATTAGAAGGACAGATACATGGTTTTCAATGTATTTATTTTTTCATAAATAAAAGTCCTCATAGTGTGGAGTGAAAATGTGTTTAACCTCTTAGTTCTCGTACCCCCAAATAAACTCCAGCGAGAACAGCTTTTAAGTAGGAAAGAGTCAATTTGTGTCCAATTTGATCTCAGTGTAAGTGCAACATTTCTGTGAAGCATTAATAAAAGAAGCCGATGGCATCTCTGGAGGTGATGCAGAGATCCACATCTTAGATGGGAGGTGCACAACTAGAGTGAACAACAACTATCACTTCTGCAATCCAAAAATCTGTGCCCATATTGACAAAGACTCTCAGAGTCCTCTCAGAGAGCTCCTCTCCTAGCCTAAAAAAAATCCTACCTTGGAGATTTAGCTTAGGAGTGATTCAGATAGCTGCTGAGAGCGGCTCTGAGTAAGGAAATGACAGACTTTATTATCTTAGTGTGGTTGAACCCGTTGCTTGGTGTGACGGTGTCTTTTAAGAGCTGTGATTGGTTCATAGTAAAAACACATACACACAAATATGCTCATATTAATGAAAGGAGAGACATCTGTGCCATAATGATTAAACTTAGCAAAATTAAGTAATTATCGCGCACCTTATTTGCATTTTCATCATCTTTTTGATTGGCTTGTCATTACGTTTACTCACCATACTGGTAATTTATATTAATGTGCACTCGACTGGTCAGCATTTTACTGAGATCGCCTGCTTGTATAAAGAGGTCGTACTTGGCAAATAGACCGACATGAAATGGAGAAAAAAGGTGGAGATGGCCGAGTGGAGCAGCACCTCTGTCCGCACAACCCTGAGAGGAGAATAGAGGAGTATTCCAAAAAAAGTAAAAAACAAAGCAACTGGACTTGTTTTCCGTAGCTGAAGACGTTTCGCTTCCTCTCCAAGAAGCTTTCAAAAAGTCTGGAGTAATGTGGAGTAACAAGCTTTATACTTCTGTCTAACAAAGGCCTTGTAATGACTTAGATAACATGCAAATTCAACAGAAACAGGACCATCCCTTAGTAATGGGCGGTTGTTAGAGCCATTAAGTCAGCAGATTGAACCAAAACTAGTCCATTCCTCTGTAACGAGGAGTCGTTAGGGTTGTTGTTGGCCTGGTTTAAAAGAACGATGTTTTGATCACCCGTATGAGAGTGAGAATTGAGGTGATGATTGGCCGGAATTAATCCTATAGCTGCATTATAGAGGAGTATTGAAAGGTAAATTAATCCCTGGATCACTCCACTGAACCCTTCATGTTGTGTCTTTGGCACAGGAAAATGAAAAACTGCGACAAGAACTAGAAGTGATCATGGAACATCTGGCTACGTCACAACGTCAGCTGCAGGAGCTAAATGAGGAGAAAATCCAAAACTCAAGACAGATCACAGATCTGGAAGCAGAGCGCTCTCAGCTGCTCAGAGAAAAGAAGGAGCTTCTGGGCACAAGAGACCAAGATGGAGATCTTGTATCAGATGAGACAAAGGGAAACAACAGCCAGCGCAGGTGAGACCGTACACAAGTGGAATCCTTCAGCATGCTGAGATCAGATTCAGCTATTACCTCTGCAAGTTATAACCAATACAATATATTTCACAGTAAATCTGCAGAAGAGTCGGAATTAGAAAATCAGAAACTGCAGAATCGGTGTCTCTGTTTGGAAGAAAAGCTCAGCGAGAAGGAGAAAATGCTGCAAAGGCAGGAGGAAACATATCAAGAAAAGGATGAAATGAGAATCCTCCACATTAAAGAGCTAGAAGGGATTGCCACACACTGGATGGAAAAATGGCAAAATGTTGCTCTGACCCTTCAGTCCAAGCAAGATGAGTTAGAAGAGCTCAAAGTAAACAACACCAATGATAAAGTAAGAAATCCACTCCTATAAAAGTCTTTGAAAGATGGGCTTAGACATGATTCAGTCCTTGGTTTGGCTATTTTGCCCTACATTTTGTTTTTTCTCTCCAATTAATTTTTTTATAATAGTCAAAACATGCATTGCATGTTCATTGAAGCACTGTGACACAAATGCTGCTCTTTAAAAGTTCCTTAGATGTGAACATAAAATCCACTTTTTCAGAAGTTAATTCATCAGGTTCGCTGACTAAATGTGATGCGTTTCCACATCATTGGAATAATTTGTGTTGAGGACATCAACTAAGTTTAATTCTCCAGTCACACATGTTATACTTTCAGATGAATAAAACATGGTACCCACAGTTTTGTTACAGTTTGTATCAAAAAGTTTAAATATTAGTGTCTAATGATTTTTTTAAAAAAATCTCTGGAAGGCTCTAATAGCTGTTTTAGAAAGTTCCTACAAGAACTTGACAAGGCACGTAAAATATAAGCCCCAATTAGAAAATTAAATACTGGCACAGTACAAAAAAGGATTTATAAAGATTCCAGTTTATCAAATACAAGTTTAAAATCCTGACAGGCTTCAGCAGGAGTAGGAGTTGTGCAATGTTTGACCTCATATCAACCTTATATGAATGTGTTGTCTAAGAATGTTACTGTAGATCATAAATATTATTGTTCCTAATACATGAGGGATACCTTTTTTTTACCAGTAATATTTGAGCTCAACAGCCTTATTTCTGACCAGTTTTTGCTTGTGAGATAATTGGCAAATGAAAAAATCTGAAGTATGTTGGATTGAAGTTTTGTGATCAGAGGTATGAAATACCTTTTAAAACTCATGAGCTTTAATTATGTCATATAAGACTCTCACTGCAGCATGAACAGTAACAAGATTTCCTTTAAAGCCTGACTGAAATTGTGACAGAATAAAGCTCCCTGCCATTTTCCCCAAATCTTTCATAATCAGAGATTATGAAAGATTTAAAGACTAAAAGTTTTAAAGTAGGTCTACAATTTAAAATAATGGGGTCGTCACCATTTAGGGGGAAGAAAACAAAGGCAGATTTATATTCCAAGGGAATTTAAACTGAAATCACTATAAGATATTGTTTCAATGACACAGCCAGAATGAACCAAAAGCACAGTTACCTTTTGTCTTACAGAGAGCGTCTGAGCCTGGGTCCAGGTCTGAAGCATGCAAACAGGAAAAAGGTAAAGATGCCTTTCTATTCGTTGAACACAAGGGGGCATTTATGTGCAATTTGCTTCCGTTTGCAGGTAGTGAGTTGATGCAGACACTTGACAAAGAGACACAGACAGAGTAAGAGGATTTTAATCAGATTTCCAAAGAATTCATTCAATAAATGCCCAGAATAAAACTTTGCAATCAGAGCTTTCCGGTGTGTTTTCTGTTTATCAGCTTTTCAGAATCCTGTTTAATTCATGAGCCCCCACCACGCTCCCCGAGTAACAAATCTACTCAGGTTAACCAGATATTCCTCTCACAATGACATGCTTAATGTGGAAGTATACGGAGTGTGAAGTGTGCATGTTAACATGAACACATGATCATCAGGTGTGGAGGCAAAGCGGCGAGGAACAGAGGCTGAAGCAAAAACTGGCAGAAACAGAGAGGAAAGTGAGTGAGAGGTAAGATTAGCATTTGAAAAAACTATTATGTGCTATGTTCCCAAAGTGAGCTAGGTTTTCTGTTTTTTTTTTTGTTGTTTTTTTTTTTTTACATTTCTGTGTTAGAAACAGAGGTGGGTAGTAACTAGTTACATTTATTTGAGTAACTTGGGAAAATTGAAAAGCATTTCTGTCTGAATTTGTGTTATTCTTTGCATCTTTTTTTATTTTAGTTTTTAAAATACAAGAAATTGTACTTTTGTCTGCCCGATTACATCACTTTTAGGAACTAAATCACATGCTATGATTAGTTACTCAGTACTTGCGTAGCCTTCCTACCAAATACTTTTCTTTTTAATTTCTTGGTTGGCTCCTTTTTACCTTTACTTGTGTAAAATATGCTGAAAAAGTGCTATGCTTATGTAAGTACATTTTTTTGTCTACTCTGACCGCCTCTGGTTAGAGAGAATGATTTGAGGACCATGGAACGGTTGAGAGAGATGGAGAGAACCGAGGCTCAATTCAGGATTTCTGCTCTGGAGCTCAAGGTACAAAACCTCTCACTTTCTGTGAAAACTGTAGGGAATTAACTTTAAATGTCCTGATCATCTTTTCTTTCTTCACTCCATTTTATTGTGAAAGCTGCTGGAAAAGGCTTCTGGATGTTGTCATAATGGCGGAAGTGCTTGGACAGATGTGTCAAACCCTGCTTCAATACACGCACAGCAAGGTGGTATGAGCTTTTTGCTTATAGAACGGTGCATGTAAAAAAAAAAATAATGATAATTCAGAGATTTTCCCCAACATAGATTGAAAACAAAACCTTGCTTGTGTGATTATAGATGAAAAGCAGCAGCCAAATTCTACAGTGCTCCACGAACAACCAACTCAGAGGCAAACAGTTTCCCCGGTGAGGTTTCTGAAAAGTGGGATAAACCACGGATACCCTGTTGATTGTCTAAATTTTTCTCTCTGACAAACACTCTCTGTAGATTTGATGTTAGTTTTATTCTATTTTTTTTTTGTTTTGAAACAAAATATATATAAAAAAAAATCTAAAAAAGACATGTCACAAAAAGTCAAAGATAATATTGCATCTCAACAAGTGAACTGAGAATTTGATCCTCTGTATCACGACCAGAATGTTGGCACATATTTGCCCATGTTGCTCACAAATCAATTCATTTATCCTACATATACTCATATTATCAACGCATGTAAAGCCCACCAATCCACAGGATCAGATCCAACATCTTCACCATCATGGACACAGCTGTTAAAGGGCAACAGGAACAACAGGGTTGATGTGCACAGGGCTTGAATGGCTGAAAAGAACATCAGCTAGAAGCCCGGTGAGGAGGAGACAGCTGCTGGAGCAATTGTTGGGAGTAGAAGATGTGTAAAATGACCATCAAATCCTCGGTTTGGAGCCTCATGCAAGTTCTTGACTCGTGGACTGAGAAAGATCCTGAGACAGGTGAGGGGTCAGCTCAGAGCTACAGAGGAGGTGCTCGTTAATGACCAGAAGAAAGCTGAACCACGTGTCAACAGAAACAGCACTGGTAGGACTACATTGCTATGGATTGAAATCTTGCAACTCCCTTCTTTAAAAGGCACACACTCAGGCCCTTATTAGGTTTCCCAGCGGCCATCTAAATAGTTCAGAGAAACATTAAGAGGAAGTTCTTTGATCCTTCGAGTCCCCAAATCGAGCTCTTTGGCAGCCATTTTCTGAGTAACCAAGGATGAGAACGCTGAAGATGGGTCGAGGGTGAGACGTCCAGCATGGAAATACTTGATGTAACACTGCTGGGACAATACAAGAGAGGCCAGAAAAGAAGTAGGTTGAACTCACCTGGTCAGTCTCCAGACCTCAGTCCTAGAGAAAACCTTAGAGGAAGCTGCTCAAACCTCAAACTTGAGTTTCTCCAACGAGGTCTGAGTGCTGTTTTGATGGTGGATCAAATGCAAACAAATCTTAATTTTTTTAAACGTTATGCACTTATTGCTGATGTTTTCCCCATATACAGTATCTTTCTGCAATAAAACGCAAGAGCCAAATAAATCTAGAGACTGTCCTTTTGTTTGCACGGGAGCAAACTCAGAGATCCAGCAGGGCATCAAACACCCCCCTTCCCCACTGTAAAAAAACAACTTACATAGCAAACTATGCCTAAATAACAAGTGTCTTATATTTGCAGGGTAAAAATGAGAAACTATGTGTTGAAGACAAGAGGAATAAAACCATGTGTCCAGTTAATCCAGAGGTGGAGCAACAGAGAAGATTGGTCACTGAGCAGGTAGACCAACATGAAAAACGTTTCTGGTCCACATGCCAATGGGTTTACATTTACATACATACATTTTGTATTATTTTTCATATTTTTGGCCTACTTCTATAAAACAATAGTGTGGGCCATAAGCTTGTGTGGTGATCAGAGGCAACAACAGTAACTTTGTGTTGATTACTAGTTCAAACAACAGCCTTTTTAACACACAATCTAGCCATACTTCTGTTTAGTTGTTTTCCAGACAAAATAAATTTAGCATCACCAGATCAGTGTGAGCAAATATTTCCTGCTGCTATTGTTACTTTTAAAATCGTCCACTCTCAACAAGATTCAGCAAGTGCAATATCAGTTTTCATTGCCCCCGTAAGAGAAGTTCGGCCATCTGAACCTGAAGGATTTAATAACAACAACAACAATAATAATATTACACTTTATTTAAAATAGATTTTCTGAATACTCAGACACTTTACAAAAAAGCACATGAAATCAACAAAACTGTATGAAATAATACAATAAACGCACTAAAACAAAAAACAAATTACACTGAGCTAAACTTTAAAAGCAATCTGTATGAATGCAGGATTTCATTAGTCAATGGAAATCTGTCTTAATTTTTTAAAGATAGCCCTGTCAGTTTAAAATGCTTCATCTGTCAAATAGGTACATCATTTATTAATAAATGATTAATTAGAACTCCTACATCTCGCTGGTTGTAGTTAAAGAGCTTGTTTAAGGAGCGGGAAGGAAAGGAGGCGGGAAGATTTGCTGAGACCCAAGAAACCGCTCCAAGTGGATCCTCCTCACTGCCGGACTGGACCCCCTCATCTTTAGTTGTGAAGGTAAGAAGGAAAATACAGAAAATACAACTCATCGGGGTAAAAAAATTTACAAATCAAATCCTGTTTTTTCTTTCGTTCAGGCCGCAGCAGACAGGAGAAACTGGCATCAGGGCTCAGCTTTAATGCCCGTGTTGGAGGAGGATGAGGAGAACAGTGACTTGCCCTGAGGTAAAGTCTTAAACTATCAGGGTTTACAATCTCTAAAATAAAATTTAAACCATCTCTTTATGCTCAGCTTTCATTCATCCATAACTATGTTGAATAGTTTTGTGTCTGAATGCTGAAATGTGTCAGTAACTTTAGAGAAATATCTGCAACTGGTATGGCTTTAAACACATAATCTCATCCAATCTAAAGAGCCATTTCATCCCATTTTGTTACCTATATGTCCACATGTGTTCAGACAGAGCTAATCCCGGCTTCTACTTTAATCAAACAGCATTCAGTACGAGGGGAGGGGTGAAGGTCCATGTGCATACGTGAAACATGCTTCAGCAGTAATCTCAAAAATGACTCTCTCTCCCGCTTTACTTGGTGAATAATCGGATATGAAGCTGAGGAGTGAACCGCTCAGCTGCAGCACATCTGACTCCAAATGTAAGAGGATAGGACTGAGTTACAACGTGTCACCATCCTAAACTGAAGCTCTGTGGCAAACTCAGCGGCAGCCTCTCCACGAATGCTGCCTGCTCGCTGCATATTAAATTCAGACGGACTAAAGGAGAGCACAGAATGATGAAGAGATGAGAAAGGATTTTAACTAGTCCACTTTTTTCACAAAAGTGTTTAAAAATCCCCAATATATGTCTGACTCGTCTATATAAATTATACCTTTCCTTTCTTTACCAATTAATGTTAGGCCTACACTGCAAAAAGGGAACTGAAAGTAAGTAAAATGTTCTTGAAATTAGTATTTTTTTCTTGTTTTGAGCAGCTAAATAAGACTATTTGCCAATGAAATTAGTATTTTTACCCCTAAAATAAGATAATTAGATATCCTGCACTCGAAATAAGATGATGGAGATGAATTGTTCCTATTTTAAGTGCAAAAATCTTATTTCATTGGCAGATTATCTTATTTACGTGCTCAAATCAAAGAAAAATACACTAATTTCAATAACATTTCACTCACTTTTAGTTCTCTTTTAGCAGTGTAGTGCCAAAAAGTGGTCTGTGTTGTCAAAGACAAAAAAATGTCTCTATAAATCTCTATCTGTGCTTTGATGAATTTATGTTCGGTATAGAGCCATCCAGTTCAGGTTTGACAAACCTGAGCATTAAAATATTCTAATATTACAGATCCCTTTAAAAACTAATGAAGAGCCTTTTAGATTAGCACTGTTGTCTGCGGTTGCTGTGCAGCCATATTCTCTAAGTGTTTCTAATCCCCATTGAATGGACACAAAAATAGGCAGGAGAAAACCAAGTGGCGTTGCAGCTAAGAGACCTTTCCCCCCTTTCATTTAAATCAAATGTTTATCCAGCCCCTGTAAAGAAATGTGGTTTTGGTGGGGTGCCATATTACCCAGATCCAAACTTGTCAAAGTAGGTTCATGAAGATAACGCCATAAAAGTAGTAATACAGAGTTTTTACAAATTCCCAGAAAGTTTCAATGACGGCTGCTGAATTTGGGAGTATTCTTTTGTTATACTGGGCAAGTTGACCTCCACAAGGAAATTCAGAGAAGAAACTGGTAAAATACAGTTAGTTCAGCTTAAATAGTACTCAGTCTTAAACATCCAGATAAAGAAAAGTGTGTGTGAATCACAGCATAGGGGACCAAAAATCGTTTATATTGTCAGTAATTTGCAATTTAGGAGGAGTGAAAGATTGCCCAGTTTAGTCCACCCAGTTACAATGTAACTTCTGTTTTCGCTAACCAGCTAAAAAAATACCAGAACACTGGACAAAGTTAGACTTTTTAGAAAGGAGAAACCATATGGGTGGAAACCACAAACAGCAGGAGATACAAAGTCAGAAATCTAACACCTCTCAGACAGATGTAACAGAAGACAGCGCCAGTCTGCGATCTGGGCATAAACGTATATCGTTTAAATTGTTTTGCTAGAAGGTGAAGTTAGCTTTGGCCGGTTTAGAGGTGCATATGTGTGTGTTGTGTCTGAGAACAGCCTCTTTCGTTTAAATGTCTAGGTTTCTATCTAAATGTCTTTCTTTCTTCTTTTTTTTTTTAGGTTTACATCTAAATTTCAAGGTTTGCTTGACATTTTTCTCTGCTTGATCTTTTTCATGTTTCATGTTTTAATATTAACAGTTTTGTTTTTTTCTCCCTTTGTTTCCTTTCAAAAAGTCTTAAAGACAAAGCAGCCCACGCCGCAAATTGCAGAAATTGACCGTCTCTGTGGGGATGAAAGTGACCTGCAGTGGAGGAGCATGCCTCTTGCAAACCTTTAGCCTGATGCAATATTCCTGGCTGAGACTATGGGCTAGATATGTGCAGTCTCAATGAAGACGAATAGGAGGAAAGACTTTAGTTAGGTACCTGGGAGTGCTTCAGAATGAAAAAAACATTCTGTAATGTGATGTTTGTGATGTTGAAACTCCAAATTTCTATGTAGCTTATGATGGTTTTAGAACAACACAAATTAGTAAATAATTGTGAAGTTGGAGGAAAACTTGCTTTCTTAAACTTGCTTCAGAAAATTTAAGACGTCTGGTGTACATTTATGTTCGACCCACTAAATCAATACAATGTGGAACCACATTTAGATGTCATCGCAGCTTCCCTTTAACTCTTTTGCCCGCTCTTCTTTGCAAAACAACTCAAACTCAGTCAGATTTGATGGCGTACGCCTGTGCACATTCTCTATTCTTGGCACAGATTTTTTTAATTTGATTTACGTCTAAACTGGGACTAGGTCATTCTCACACAAGGATATGCTTTGATCCAGACCCTTTCCTTGTAGCTCTGGCTGGATGTTCAGGGTTGTTGTCCTGCTGGACCCTCCACCCCAGTCTCAAGTCTTCTCCGCCCTCTAACAGGCTTTCTTCCAGAATTGGCCTCTGGTTATTTTATCTGTCCTACTATTAGCAATGAGCAGCTTCCCTAATTGCTGTTAAAGGAAACATGAAACCAGGTAGTGGCAGCATCAATTGTGATGTGTTTTGCACACCAACAGCCAAATTACTTTATCCGCATCTTTGCTGTGTCCCCTAAATAGTTATGGCAGATGGATAAAGTTAGTCCTTCTTTTAACAGTGGATTTCTTCATTGCCACTCTTCCATAAAAGTTGGATTTCTAGAGTTCACAACTGGAGGTTATGTTGAGAAATTGTAAGTCTGTGAGTCTCTGCTGCTTCTTCAGAATAACCCTTTTGACTGCTCCTATTAATGTCCGGCCTCTCAGCTTCGTTGTGTATCATCAGTAGGTTTGCACTTGTGCCCTATTTCTGTATTACTTATAGTAGGTTCATAGCAACAAAACTTTCTCCCCGACCTTTCTTTTGTAATCCCAGGTGTTAATTGTGATGTTTGTTCACTCTTTTCTAACAAAGCTCTGAAGTCTTCACAGAACAGCTAAAACTGAATTTCAGTCTTTATTTACTAATTTGCTTCTGAAGGTAACTGGTAAATTATTAAGGCTCTGTCTTAAGCTTTAAATGTGTGAAGTCCTTTGTGCTTATTAAGACATCTCAGTTTCACAAAAGCACGAAGCTCAGTGTTTCACAGAGTTTAATACATCAGATCAATGCAAACATCACGGCAACCATGTGATTAAAAAAAACAAACAATTCTTGACATCAGAGTTTAGGGCTTACTTGTTGTAGTTTTTTTAGCCATGATTTTTTTTTCAATGCCCCATAAGGAGCAGCAAAAGACCCGCTTTAGAGGAGATAAAACCCTTTCAGCAAAGAGTCGTGGCCTTCAGTGGCTCTGCTTGAACAGTGTGCAGGCGTGCCAGCTCCACATGCAGGTGACACATGTCCCTCCAGTGAGCCCGTCCCGCTTCTGCAGCATCTGCGCCGATGAGGACCCGGCCGACAACTTTAGCCTCTGAGAGCGGACGATTCTGTCGCGTCAGAAAAGAGAAAGGGTGTTCAGGTTGATGGGGTTTTAGTGTCGCTTCTCATGTTCAGCAGTACCTAGAGAGTTTTGTATTTACTTTGGTTGCTCCCAAAGCAAATCCTCACCTGTATGATTACGAACTGAAGCGAGATGGGGAGCTGATTAATGTCTCCTGGAGGCAGCTGAAACACAAAAGAAGCGCTCCATGCGGGGCAGGAAAGTCTCTGAGTTTCTCGGGTGCCGATCAGAACGCCATCATGGTGCAGATTAATCTGCACCTGGTAGTCTGTGCACAGATATGGAAACGTCACAAACTCTTATACAGAAGAGTGAGAGCTCTATTATTATTTATTTACTTGATTAAAGTACTTTTTTGTCTCTTATAAATTACCCAAGTTAGATGCAAGAAATAGTCCATGTGACCAAAAGGAGAGTTAAGCCGTGTACTAACTTTTTAAGAAGGTTATTATCTATTGTAAGTTCATAAATATTTTAATTTATTTTCTGTTTTCCACTGTTTAAATATTAAAAACACAGCTACTACAGAGTGAAACTGTTTTTCGAAGATTTACATCAGAAACGTCTCTACAAAGATCAAAGTATTTTTTTAAACGAAGCTTAAATTTATTGTAATTTGATCATTGCACTGATGAAGAAATACCTTTAAAATGTGATGCATTGCAAAGAAGAGATTATGAGATATACATCTCTGCGATCTATATATGCTCATCAAAGGTGTGACTATAGTTAATTTAAAGCTGATGACTGATCATTTTTAAGCTACCTTTTTCAGGTTGGTCTTGCTGTACAGGATAGCACTGTTGAAATCGTTGTGGATTTTCTCTAAATCACACCTGTTCAAAATTATATGTACAAGTACATCGCAATAGAGTAGAATATTGTTAAAAAGTTCATTTGTTTCTGTAACTCAGTTTACTAAACTAAATTACACAAACTGATGTTTTGAACCCTTTATATCTGTTAATAATGATGCCTTCTGCTTACAGCTTACAGAACACTTAAGATTAGAAAATGACATCAAACCACCAGAAAAACAACAATACATTTTTCATACAGAAATGTGGGTTTAATAAAACAGTATGTTTTGTTAAGAACCTTAAAGTTTTTTCTTATTCTTTCAGAAGGTACTTTTGATCTGACAAACACATATTCCAATTTACCAAGATGAACAGGCTCAAATATAAATGTCTTAAATCGCCTCTCAGCAAGGTGCAGAGGAACCACAGGTCTCTTGGTGCCATTAACAATCTGGCTAAATATTGAACCACTCCCCTCTTCAGAAATGGTAAAGCTATTTTTTTCAGTGTTTTGACTTGCTTTTAAGCATTGTCCATATATTTTCAATATAGCTGAATCCATTGCAGAAGCTCAATGTTTACACATTTCTAAACTAGTTTTGCGTTTGGAATCATTGTATTTTGGATATTTGGACACCCAGTGGTCTCAGAATTTCAACCATGTATGTGCTTTATAAGTCAAGTTAAAGAATTAGGAGGTAGTCAGCCTTTTTTATTGTTCCATCCATTTTGTGTGATCCATTAGTACCACTGGCTACAAGAGACCCTCAGCAGGATGATGCATCCATCATGCTAGTCCGTATGTACGGTGTTCCTTAGTTTGACAGCCTCACTTTGACTCTTTTTCCAGAGGTTATTTGACTTGTCCACATGGGCTACTGTAAATTTCAGTCAAGCTTGAAAATTTAGATTTTGGAGCATGTTCTTGGTTGAAAAGCTCTCAGTCCGTGTTAATGGTAAACTGGCTTGATCGTGGGCCGTCACATTGGTGTTCCTGTACCTTCCCCTTTATGATTGATTTGAAGGTGAACTATTATTCTTCCTTTTAAGCATTAAGGACAGGGCTATGGGCTATAGCAAACATGTTTATTACATTTTCTGCACAAAATCATATAACGACATCTCACCTCCTCAGTTTTGCCTATTTTGCGCTCCTTTCAGAGTGAACTGTTTTTATTGTAAGCATATAAGCTGTCGCTGGCCGCGGCCCCAACTCAATGTTTGCACTCGCACATACAGGTGAAAATGGCTGCCAGCACAACAATACATCTGTACATCTTTGACCCCGAGTCATACTCAGGAGCTTAAGTGGAGCCTCATGCACAACCAACTGGGATCAGAACAGAACAAAATCAATTCCCACATACAATAATTTTACAGGACTCCCATTCTGCACTTTTATTTTTCTTTTTAAAGGCGGCCACCTCTCAGCTCTCTTTCAACAGGAGTACGACCAGCAATCAAAATAGTTGCTGTCATACGCAACATACTCACTCGGGTGGCTACTCCGATACCGTGATAACACTCTACACACAACATTTTTAAAAAACAAAAAAATTGGGGAAATGTCATTGGACAGCTTTTGCTGTGAACAGGTCATCCAAAACTGAGACTTTTCCTGGAAACTGGGGATGTTTGGTCACCCTAGGCTACCAGTAGCATTAGCATGATCTTGTGCTAAATGTCTTCGATTGTGATACAATAATCGGGAAGTTTTTTTCAAACGACAAATTTTCCAGACACCAACAAAACATTTACTTATTGCCAAAAATGTCTGGACAGGTTTTTGTAGCGCTTGGACCGTTTCTAAAAGCAGTAGAGACCCAAATGGAAGCACAAAAATGTGCAAAAAGGTGAATTTTTCATAATTGGTCATCTTGGTGGTGTCTAGATTATGCTTCGACTTATTAACCAATTTCCCTTTATTTGATGGTGGTAGCACGGGTCAGGTAATAGAAACATTGGGTTAGTCCAACTCAACAAACATCCCATATGTAAGCTACATTATTGAGGTTCTGAAATGGGAACATATTTGTTTTGTTTGATAGCTAGCTCTGTGGCAGGAAACAAACCAATTTAAATAAAGTTCAACATATCTGATAATGGGAGTAGTCGACTATCCAGTCAAATTTACAGCAGAACCGTGTTGATGGCTATCAAAATATTAGTGCGGGGGTTTTGTGTATATTTGAGCCTGTATGTGAAATTGTATTCATGTTTGGGCTAGTCTATTGAGAATATCAAAATTATTTAAACATGTGCCATTGACTCTTGTCTTTCCATCCAGTGTATGTAAACTTCTCACTGGCACTGTATTGTACAACCCAGATAGCGTGAAAATCCAATTGTTCTGTGTATAAGCTGGATTTATCTGCTGTAAAGATATTGCTGATACAGTCTAATAAAGACCATTTTTTATCAGATTTTGTTCCTGTGGAGACTGAAACATTTCCCAAGGATTGAAAATGGGGAAGGATTAAACTACAATGACATTATAAAAAGGGATGATCTCCCCCTGCATTCAGCTTCCGCAAGACATCGCCTAATCCTCTGCATGTGAAACGCGAACATAGGGAATTACGTTAGCTCTGCTCTTAAAAAGCAAAGGAAGTTCTGTCCACATGCAGTTACATCATGGATTGTGCTTGTTCGCACACCTTTTGTCAAATTAATTAAAGGAACTTTGTCTTTTACCTGCTGCTGATGATGTCTGAACAAGGCTGTCCAGGCTGTCAGCACTGAGGACCGTGGTTCTAATAGAGTGGGTCCGAACTTGATATTCGAGCGCAATGAGGATCTGCGGGGGACAGCTCCGTTCCTCACGAATCGGTGCATCCTGTTGAGATCACACTCTAAATTTAGTGGATAAATGTTCAGAGAAAGAAAGGGGTATCTTAATCAACAGGTAATTATATACAAAGTGTCATTCTACATAGAAAAACATGAAAGGAACATCATAAAAAACTAGAATTCAACTTTTTTTTTTATAGCTTTGGCAAATTGTTGCAATGACTTGTTTCAATATAAAAGTTTAACTCATTGGCCCTCTGCCAACATATACTCAGATTTTAAGAGTTTAGAGTTTTTTTTTCATATTTTGGCTCTAGCACTGAAAAGTGCTTTATAAATAAACTTGCCGTGCTATACCTATCCTTTCTCAGTTAATGTCTTCATAGGCTTTAGATGCCCTCAGTTATTTCACCATCAGACGCTCCCTCCCAATTGTACTTTATGAAAAATTGGGAGAACTTTTGTCACAATGCCATCATCTCAGTTTTGTTGTTTTTACCTTACGCTGAATGATTGCCTGGCCATTTGTGGAATAAAAGCTCATTAAAAGCTCTAGCTGAATTTATCAGAAAACAGGTCAGGCAGTTAGGACCACTCCCTGCACTCAGCATGCTGAGGTGAGTGAATCTTCATCGGTGCAAACAGGATTTCTGCGCAGCGTAACATTGACATGAAAGGCACATATTAAGTTGTTTAAAAGGGTATTGGGATTTATATTCATTGTTTAAAGGATGGTAAAGTGACATTATTTCCTAACCATTCAAACTGACCTGACCTATTTATTTTCTAACAAACTGTGTTGGTACAATGAATCAGTGGCTTCATCTATGGGCCTTTTAAATAATGTCACATATTCTTACACTGATTTGTCATCCCAATGTTTCCTCAACCCTGGTTCTGAACACACCCTCCCAGATGTTTTAGAGTTTCTTTGATTCAACAAGCCTTATTTCAGCTCTGCATATGTGATTGGAGCAAGATGACTTCTACATGCAGGGTGTGTCCTCCAGTGATTAGGGTTCGGAAACCCTGAAATAGATGCATCAAAATGACCTTTGGTCAACAGATTAAATGACTGAGAAGAGCCTGCTTCCAAGAAGCTATTTTGTTGGTCTAGCAAAATTAAAGCAATGATAACATATGATGAACTATAAAACCGGGTTACCTTTTAAATGTTAAAACATAGTCACAATTACCTTTTCAGTGCATTCACTTTTTTGGCAGAGTTCTTTCCTGAAATGAAACGGATGCTCTGATCTCCAGTCTGTTTCCCCACATTTCACCACCACTTCACCTAAAGCGGTGGCTCTCTGGCTCTGTTCCCTCTGCACGTACGGAGCCAGGCGTAGTTCGCAGTTTTTCAGCTCACTCAGAGAGCTCACCTTCAGAATCAGCACCGGGCTGTTGCATTCAGGGCTGACGCTGCTCCGAGTAAGACAGGTGTGCAAGGGTGGTAGGCTGCCCAGGACAGTCACGTCCTCCAGTCTCTGAGGTCTCCCAGTGAGGTTTAAGATAGTGACTGTCAGTGTTTGCTGCTCCGGAGAGAAGGCCACGGTGAAATGGAGGCAAAGTTTGTGTACTAGTGGTTTGCAGGATGCACTGGAGCCGTAGCTCAGGGGGATTAGGGGAATGGGCTTTTCAGGAATTAATTGTGAGTTGACACTGGACCTGGTGAGTCTGCTGCGATCGCTGGAAGATCTGGAATCCCCTGACACCGTGCAGCGCCTCTGCATGGCCTTGCACGTTTTGGTCAGCATTCCCAGTTTAGGCAACGAAGGCAGGGAAGCACGGCTTGGGTGGATGGGTTTGTAAAGCGGTGCCGTTTGCAGTGGAGAGCTGAAGCGACGCAGGGAAAAGTGAGATGTTGCCTGCTCATTTCCGTCTCCGTCAGGATGAGTTTGATTTGAAAATGCCTGAGAGAACGGGTCGGTGTTCGTAGGAGCCGGACTGGTGAACGTGGAGGGATATTCCAGCGTTTCTCCATCTAGCTCGGCATACAGCTGCATGGATCCAGGGGTTTCTCTGGAGGAATCCGTGTCCTTAGCAGGGGTCACAGTTTCAACAGACGCCTGCGTTGGTGTAGGTGGCTTAGCGTTAGCCGTGCAAAGGTCACTTTTCCTCCAGCACAGAACACATCCCAGGATCAAAGACAGACAAAACACGATTAGCCCAACCAGGAGAAGAACCTGAAGATGAACTGTAGGAATAAGAAAGAGCTCTGTTAGAGGTTTGATCTTCTGGCTTTCATGTCAAGGTTAAATTATAGTGCATCCTCTTGCAGTTCTAAGAGTTTACTCAAAAGTGCGTTAAATGGAAGGGATGACGATTTGGGCTTGTTTACTAACTAACTTTAGTTTACTATGAACACCTATGTTAAACAAAATGTTTTAGAATCCAATATCTGCCTTAAAGCTGAAAACTGGCTCCCATTAGGTCACTCTGCAGGGTAATCATAATAAATGTAGCATTTCTACAACCGGTTTGCTGAAAAATACTCCAAATTTTTGCAATTGGTCAACTGAAGTCCAGAACCGAGTATACAGTGTATCTCATTGGGATTTTATGTGAGATATCAACACAATGTGCTACATAACTGGGAAGAAAATGGAAACCCATCCATCCATTATCTAACACGTCTATCCCTTGTGGGGTAGCGAGGGGTGCTGGTGCCTATCTCCAGCATTCAATAGGCGAGAGGCGGGGTACACCCTGGACAGGTCATCAGTCTATCAAAGGGCAACACAGAGACAAAAAAACATTGTCGCACACACTCACACCTAAGGACAATTTAGAGAGACCAATTAACCTAACAGTCATGTTTTTGGACGATGGGAGGAAGCAGGAGAACCCGGAGAGAACCCATGCATGCACAGGGAGAACATGCAAACTCCATGCAGAAAGACCCAGGGCAAAGGTAGGACTCCAACCCAGGACCTTCTTGCTGCATGGCAACAGTGCTACCCACTCCGCAATGACTTACAAATTTTATGTTTGTGCAAGGTTGCAGACTTTAGTACTTGACTTAGCAAAAGGCCTGCAATTTCTTCTTTGAGCAATTAAAGAGTGAGAGTACACTTATTGGGAAAGATTTTAAAATAAAGAGAGTAATATCAGCCAGTTATGACATCTCACTCACAATAAATTATTCATCTTGGCTTTCTGTATGCTTGACCAAAACAAAGGCTGTCCTCCATCCTTTTGATGAACATAAGGACTCAAAAGGATAGCAGGAGTTTTTAAATGAACTTTGAAGTCGTTTTTTTTAACATGTGCACATTTCCCAATGAGCGAGCAACATAAAGAAGCACAACTTATTCATGTCCAAACAACGACAATCCGTTGATTCCCTGACTTTTGCCATAAAACCAACAGGTGAAGCTAAATCTGCGACTGATCCACTGAAGCATTAAAACCAAGATAACCGGATTTAGTGTATAATCCCTCGCTGAACAGGTGCCCAATGGACTCCCAGAATGGACGAAAAATGTCTTGTGAGGTTTCAGTAAAAGTGACCCAGATACAAAAAAGTGAACTGCAGCTGTCACTTCAGGGAGGAAATTGGGCTAAAGTAACTCTGACCATGGGTAAACATTTATTTTATGTTCGACATGATATAAAGTAATTTTTAAGACTCGTGCAATTTTGATAAAGACGTGGATCCTTGTTGAGAACCATTAAGACCATACCTTCCAATTGTTTGGTGAAGAGGACCTGCACCAGGAGCCAGAAGAAGAGAACGACGATGATCCCTTCGATCATGCCCTTGCAGCAAAAGAGCAGCACAGACTGCCACAGAGGCTGGCCTGGGTACTCGTCATCCTGGTAAGGCATGGCACCAAAAAGTATGCAACAGATAGGTCAGAGCCTATTCAAAAACATCCAAAGGTTGTAGCCGGAAGACCAAGAGAAAAGGAAAAAAATCATCACTTAAGTTTTTCAAACGATTCCTTAGCTTCTAGACCTAAAACTGACATCAATCTGGGATTTTTAGAGGAGGAATTAAAGCCATTTGGTACAAAAAAGGCACAAAAAAAAGAAGAACTGAAAAAAGGTTCTGGTTGTTTCCGAACGTCCAGCTTTAATGATAATAATAATAAAGAAAAGAAAAAACAGCATTTCAATAACTTCAAAAGCTACACACTTTCCTCTTTATAACTAGAAATGCTTCCCTCCATGTATTACCAGGCTTCATCCCAGGACTCATTTGTTGAGTGACTTGACAAGCATTACGCCTCCCTGGTGGGTGGGGTTTTTCCGGCTCATAATACCTCTGTAACATCTCTATTCTGCGCTGTCCCAGATGCCAGTGAGTTGTCACTATAGGATGACTATCACAGCAGTAAATCCTACAAACCCCTCCCCCACCCACATCCACCCACCCAACCCTATGGGCTCCAACTTCCTGTAGCAGTCTGCCTGCAGAGAGCTGGAGGACGAAAGAATTAATGCTTCACAAAGACTTATTCTCCCTCTTCTGCTGGCACGACATGTAGGTTTTTTTCATCTGACAAACTTAAACTGATGGGAATCAGGCATTCACGAAAATCACGTTTGTTACAAATCAGGTTAGAACCAAGAAAATATATAAGATCATAATAAAAAAAAGAAGTTAGTGGTCATTCATGATTTCCTGAATGTTTCGACTCCTCCACAATGAAAAGGAAATTTTAAAAGCTGCGTACTGTGACCCTAGTGTCTAAATTATGAAATTACTCCAGCTGCACAAAGAACAGAAAATGTAATTTTCTCGTTGACTTTAGACTCACTGTACCAACACATATCATTCACCGATAAGCTCACTTCATTAAATGCTCCTCTGTTGTAGTGTATAGATGTTGACTGTATTTTGAAACAAGGTGAACATGTTTCCATCCCTTTTTTTGGGGGGAGGATACAAAATTGATTGCTGAAATAAACCGTGTTTAAATGGAATCATTCTGATCATGCCAGTAACCCTGAGAAAACATTGGCTGAGATGAGGCAGCATATAAATAAATCAAGCTAAACTGAATTAGATATATATATTTTTTTACATTTATTCAGTTTATTTATTCAAGCCCCTTTGGCTTCGTTTGAATCAATGAGATGTGTCGAGAACAGCCAAATTCATAGCATGTATGCGTGAAATTCAACAACAATCACTGAAATCGCTCAAACCGGGCTGTGTGAGCAACTGAATGTTGCCCTACACAAACTCAATGATATAAAAGTTAATAAAGTTAGCAAAGTCAACAACCTGATGCAATCTTCTGAGCTCCCTAAGATAGGGAAATATAAAAAATTGGATCTACTGCCTTTAACTATCTACACGTCCTTATTAATATTGGAATGCAAGCAATCAATGTCTGACTGGACTGTCCTGAAAATAATTTGATACATTTTAATTAATTTCAGAACTAAGTTGATTCTATGAAGCTGGATGGATATAAATTAGACCAGTTCGTCTTACAGATGAATACCAGGAAATTTGTAACCCCTGCCCCGCTTCTGCCTAATCATTGTTGGATCACCATTGGTATTGGCATGTGTGTGTGTGAGAAAGTGTAAAAAATCCAGCTGACCTAATGTGCTTATTTTTCGTTTGTGGAAGAAAGCTGGAGTATCCAGGCGTGTCTGGGTGAATGTACAAAGGGAATGGAGAACGGCTCCAGCTGGGATAAGAAAGCATGCTCTGTGCATCCCATAAATAGAGCTAAAGACTGTGGAGTAAAGTAAGAGTTATAAAACCCAATCTCTTACTAAACAGCTTGAAATCCTGTCCATTACAGAAAAGCATTATAGGTCATTTAATGTTTTTATTCTTGGGTTTAGTCGTGAGAGAAATCCCAGCCTCCTTAGACAGTAGTTCGCTCCACTGTTGTCTCGCAGGAAGGCAGTCTGCGGTTAAAAAATCTTTTCATCTATTTAGTAATGAAGCTTCCAGCTGCAGCCAAGCCTAATTATAAAAGTGAAGCAAGCCAGTCAGAATGAACTCGTCTTCAAGCGATAATTCTCCAAAGATTCATTTTACCACGTGACCCGTCCCTGGTAGGACAAATATCACACTAAACATCCGTGGTCTTTAGTCGCTTGTGCTTACAGCGGGTCTGGTGCCTGTCTCCAGCACTCATTGGGAGGCATAAGTTTGCCAGTCGATCACAGAGCAACAAAGACAAAAAAAACATTGATTTTTTTCCCCCTTAAACGTAACTAAGAAAATACACCAGCTTTATCTGCTTGCACAATCAAAGCTTTTCCAACACCATGCATCGCTGTTTTATTTCTCATGGCTGCAAATCCAAACAAAACGAAGAAAAGAAAAGAAAAGAAGAAACTCAGGACCAGCACAGAGGTACATGCCAATGTCACAGTGGCAACAAAGATATGTGTATTTGATTGTCCACATACAGATTGTTTTTTTGTTTTTTAGCTTGTGGCTAATTGAACACACGCTGCATGCAGCATTGCATATTTCCAGCAGAATGAGGTAGCAATGTGTCGGTGCTCGCCTGTCCAGAGCAGGAGGTCACCAACCATACATTCTCTGCTTACACAAACACCACAGCAATACACGAGCAGATAAAGAACAAGTCTGAGGAACTCGCCCACATGGGAAGACAACTGAGGTAAATGTTGACCCTCCAACATTACAAATAGTTCCCTGCATAAACATGGTCTCACTTTCACAGCTCACATGAAGTGTATAAACCCAAATGGTTAAATAAAGAAAAAAAAAAAAGTAAATAGGTCACAACATGAAAGAATCCACGCAGTCCACACACTTGTCGCTTCTACTAACGTTATGTTACAGTGAAAAAACTATTTTCTCTGCATATTCCCTGAAATCCTCAAAGTATAAAGTATCAGCCAAGTTACCTGAATCATCATCAAGGGATACAAAAGGCATGGTGAAAACAGTATGACACCGAGCTAAGGCTTTTTTGGTCTCTGGCAGCTGGACTTCAGCAGCTACACACTCTGTTACGGATCGTCATGCAAACAAATCCTAATGAAGTCTTCGTGGAGGTCATTAATATCGTAACGGATTTCCAAAGCGCTCCGGCAAGTTCACGCTGTATTCTCCACAGTTCATAACAATCCATGTCAAGTTTTTTTTTTTTAAACAATTCATCCGTATTAAAGAAAAGAAAATACTCAGGCACTATAGTAAACAGACCTGAATCTATATGAATGTGAAGCCGTTCAAGACAAATACTATTGTCCACCTGACAAGCATTGAGCTGTCAGTTATTAAAAAGTGATTCAGCAAAACAGAACGACGGTTTCCTGCTTGACAGATCATTCCCTGACATTTCCACTTTTCTTAGATAAGAGAGGCATATTAGGGGTGCTACAGACAGATTTCTTAAAAAAAAAAAAAAAAGGTTTAATTTGGTCCTTTTGCGGAGGTGGAAGACGAAGAGGATGGGCTTTGGGATGAGGAGAGGGCGCTGAAGCCGCTCGTTCCTGCTGGAGTCACGGTCTGCGATGGCACCGGAGCGGCCGACTTCTGGGCCAACAGCGTCCCTGTGGCACGGGAATAAGAGAGGATGGTGAGATCTGATCTGATCAAATACCAAGATCGGCTTTGGCAAAGGTAAAGAGGATGGACACACGCATCAATTAGTATTTTTGTTGGAAACTAGGGCTGGACGATAATTCAATAGTATATATATCGATCGATAGACGTATATCGATAAAAAGGGTCAATAAAAAGTTCAATAGAATAAAGGTTTTCATTCCTTATGCATTTTAGCCATGTAGGCTAATATTACAGTCGTTACATCCTTCCAACCAATCACAAACGCAGACCCAGGAACGCTCCGCCACCAAGCCCCGCCCCTTTAAACCCTTCATAGAGCGTGTGTTTTTTTATTTTTTGCTAAAATGTTGGTTTAATAAAGGGTTGATTTTGAATTCAGCGTTTGTGTGTTCTGTGGTCATTAAGCAACAGCATAAAATGGCCAGGGTTGCACTTAAAATATATATGTTTTGAATTTGTTGATAATTATGGATGTTGATCAATATGATTTATATTTTATCGATATGCTTTTTTTCCCTATATCGTCCAGCCCTGTTGGAAACCATGGCACCTTGTGTTAGTGCATCTCATTAAATGACAGTAAAATACATCAACGTTTATAGCTGTAACAAGAATATGTAAAAAAAAGCTCAAGGAGCACGGCGTGTTTCATGACCGACCTGAGTAAACGGTACCGTTGACCTCCACAGATACACTGATGCTTGCCGGCCCATTGGCAGAGATGCTCAGAGACAAATCCTTTTTCTTTTCTGCAACGCAAAGAAGGCGGTTAATAACGCACCGTCCACATGGCGATCCTAAAACCCTCACTTATGTTGAAGGAAACGGCGGCAGAAACGACGCACCCTGCCCATTGTTGAGTTTGAGACTCATGGGGTTGAAGTGGGAGGCCATCGCCAGCAGGTTTTGCTGCAGGGCCTGCTGCATGAGGCGCTGCTGCTCCTCCGCAAGCCGCATCATTTTCTTCTCCGGACCGTCGGCCGGAGCGCCACCTGCCGCTCGATCCAGCCTCTCCCTGAGATGCTCTAAAGTGGCGGCTTGTGCGAGCTGATGAGGATGACTGTGCTGGTGCTGATGGTGGCCCAGAGCCATGGGGAGCCCGGATATTACAGGCGTAGAGGTCTCATCTGATAAAAAAAAAAAAATAATAATAATAATAATGAAATGTCTCGTTTAAAAAGAAAACTAAAAAAAAAAAGGGATGAAACAAAAAGGTATCACATCCTCCTGGTTTTAGGTTAGGTGCCACCCTCTGGCCTACCTGTGCTTCTTTTTAAATTGGGACTGGCGGACATGCTCATGCCGTTGTGTGTGGCCGGGGCAGTTTGCACCGTAGGCGAGGACAGGAGGGAATGTGGAGCAGAGCCCTGGGACGGGGAGTAGCGGTAAAGGCTGCTGGTGTAGCTGGGACGTCGGCTCTCTCTGCGGTTGCCGTCGATCGCGGCCTGCAGCTCGCCCGGAGAGCTCAGACGCTTCTTCTCGCACTCGAACGGGTACAGGTATTTCATATACCTACAAGGAAACATTAGCAAATAGGAAAGGATGCACAAAACAACATTATTTTCAGCCTCAACAGTTTGGGCACTTAATTTATATTTGATTAAACATCACAATTGAACCCATTTATAAATAAAAGTCATAAGGAGTCACATTTAAAGTTTGCAACAAACCACGAACATTTAGAAGAAGGGGTTCTGGACAGGCGGGACCAAAACTTTGATTTTTGGCCAACAGCCATGCGTGTTAGAAAGCTAAGAGGGCACATCACCATCAGCTCACCCATCCTCATGGTGAAATACGGAGGTGGACGCATCACGCTATGGCGGATGGTTTTCTTTAGCAGCAACACAAAGGTCGGTCAGAGTTGTTGGAAGATTGATGAATCCAAATAATACTGGAGTTAACCCGAAATGCAGCAGCTCGTCTTTTAACGGGGACCAGAAAACAACACATTACACCAATTCTTGTGTCTCTGCACTGGCTCCCTGTTCGTTTTAGAATTGATTTTAAGATTTTATCAATTGTGTTTAGAGCCCTGAATGGGATGGGTTCTCAATACATCATCGACCTCCTCCAGATTTACTCTCCGGCACGTGCTCTGGGGGCCATCTTCATCTAATAGCGCCTAAGACGAGGCCTAAAACCAGAAGGGACAGAGCCTTTTCTGTAGTTGGTCCCAGACTTTGGAATACTTTACCTCTCCATGTACGAACAGCCTCCACAGTTGAGTGTTTTAAGTCTCGCCTTAAGACTCACTTTTATTCTTGGCCTTTAACGCCGCGTAGTCCTCTGTGTCCTTTTTAGTTTATTTATTTTTTGTCATGTACAGCACATTGGACACTTTTTCTGTTGTTAAATGTGCTATATAAATAAAGCGGATTGGATTGGAAGAAAACATGTTGGAGGTTGCAAAAGACATGAGACACCTTCAACAGAACATGACTAAATGTGCAGCCCAAGCTAAAATTAAATGGTTTGGATTGAAGCATTTTCACATGTTAGACTGGCTTAGACAAAGTTCAGACCAAAGCCACACTAAAGTAAGACTTAAGGATAGGATGAGTTGGTGCTCACAGAGGCTCTGACTTAGCTCGACCCATGTTGAGAGAGGAAAAAAAAAAAATATGGGCATAAACACTCGTCTCTAGATGTGCAAAGCTGGTAGAAACAAAAGACTTCCTGCTGTAATTAGAGTGACGGGGGTACATTGAATTAACTTTCATATTATGTGTTCATTTCAGTAATTGCCCGGCCATTTAATGCCCATTCTTTAATGCATTTCACTGAAAACTTAGTAAAGTTTCAAATCTTTGGCCAGCAGGCAGTAGAAGAAGAAAGAAATAGTTGTATTAGCCGTCAAAGATACAGAGGAACAATGAAATAAAATGTGATTTGGACAGAGGGTTTTTTTGTTAATCATGGAAAAAATGACTGAGGAATCTCTTGGCAGTTTGCTCTTGGAGCTAATTGGCTTGGCCTTTCACTTCACAACGAGGCGTTTCTCCATGTTCCATATAAAACAAAACACACAGATAAAGCACTGAAGTATGTGGTTACGACGCCACAAAATGTGAAATAGTTCACTGGGGATGAATATTTTGTCGAGACACTGCCAGCTTCCTTTGAAAATATTTGGAAATATGTGTACATCTCAGAATTAAAGCATCAATGCATATAATCTAAGAACAGATTTTTCTTGACTTGCATTTTGTTCTCAAACCAAATCAATACATCTTCATTTACAAAGAGGCAACTTCATCATTCCATACCCAAACCAAAAGAAGGTGATATTGGTGTCAGTCACCCAATTCTCATGGTTGAAGGAAAAAAAAAAAAACCATTTAGTCACATAAACACAAATCTCCCTACCTTCTGCCTTTTCACCCTCTCTGACCTTCTAGTGATAATACACTACAAAGAATTGGTGGATCTTCCTCTTTTTCTCTTCAAAAGATTTTACAGTGTTTAAAAATTTTTTTTCTTTGTTTTTTTAGAGTGGCACTTTGATAAAGAAAAAAATTCCATAAATGATTGTATTTAATGAATTATTATTAAGCAGTAGTAAAAAATACAACAACTTGCATTTATTTTAGCACAAATTTCATGCTATCTGATAATTTTGTATTACATCCCATTTTAATATATTTTAGTTCTGATCTCTGCTTGGGCCAGCTGACTCCTATAACATATAAAAGTAAAATATAAATGAGTGACATCCAGATCATCATCATTATGTAATTGCATTTCCCTATAGTTGAACTAGGAAGAAAAAAAAGTTAGTTGTCACAGTGGGTTCAGATTGTGCCCTGGCGCGTATATATCAACGCATATTTGGTACAAAATGGCACGTCGAGCCAAAACAGGGTCAGGCTAAGAAATGACAAAAAAAAACAACAAAGGTATGAAACACTGAGTGGCTGATAAGACCTGCAGCTGCACCTCAACTAGGTCCTTTACACTGGCGTGGATAAAAAAAGGTACCTTGACATGACATATAAACTAAAAGAATCTAAAATTTGCCCTTCTTTTGCATTTAAATATGTTCCTTAAAATTGCGATGGCTCTTCAGCAACACAACCTCGTTTATATTTGGCATAAAAAAAAATAAAAGACATACTGAGTGCGAAGGGTGAAGGCTGCGCTGGTGATGGACGTGGGCAGACTGAGACCCTTGGTGATCTCCCTCCAGATCTTCTTGTTGATAACCTCCACCAGTCCTCCCTTCTCCGTAACGAGCTTATAAAGCTTGTACAGGTCCAGCACCTGTTTCGCCATGATGGGAATGCGGTTAACAGGAGTCCCTGCATACACAAGAGAATGGATGTAAGGGAAAACTACAGGCTTTTTTTTGTTGTTGTCCGGAGTAGCGGGAAACTAGCCGTGACGGTTCCGTCAGCAGATCGTTAACAGAGGAGCGCAAGTGGGAAGCGCAGGTTAAGAACATTTTCTGATTTACACACCTGAGGGCCATGGGTCAGCGTTGGGTAATGAGGTTTATCTTGTATAATCCACGCGGATTGACTTGACCAATCAAGCTCATTTCAGATTAACTTTTGTTGCCGCTTTCATTTGATTACGAGGGTGGGTGGGTTGGGAGGGGAGATGTGTCGCAAAGCCAACTGGGTCTGCGAGGCACACTGGTTGACAGATAACCCCTCCGATCCTGATTTGGAGCAAAGCCAATAAATGGAGGAGGCTAAAACACCAGCCGTAGGATTATGATTAGTTTATGCTTAAACTGAACACATGCCAGGGACGGACACATACACTCCACAGGCCAAAAGGTACTCCTGCAATTATAAAAAAACCTTTCTGATATGACTAATAATTCTTGCAAAGGTATTCACACCCCTTAAATGTTGCCTACTTTTATCGGACAGTCACAAACTTTTATAAAAAAGCATTTTATTGGGATTTTATATTTAAAGACCTACACAAAGTGAAGCATGGGGGTATAGACTAAAAATTATACGTTTAACTTTATTTTTTGCTGCAAAAATTAAATAAATACAGTTTACAATTTAGTCCGCTACACCAGTTTGCACTCCTTTGTGTTGGTCTATCATAAAGTCCCAATAAAACACGTTAAAGTTTACAGCTGTAATGTGAGAAATATTTTAAAGGGATATGAACAATTGTGCAAAATGTTGTACATCCATAGTACTTTTTAAAACCAATGTTAATGAAGCAAAAACCTTTTCAGTAAAAAGCCTTGAATATATCAACAACAACAAAAAACCTCTTTTCTGCATGAAGACGAAGAGTTCATCTAGAAAATCCTTCCTCTGGGGATCATTATCCAGTTCATAAAGCTGCAAAAGAAAAAACAAAGTGTTAAACACAGTGACTTTTTTTTTTTTTTTTTTTTTTTTTTTACATATTTTTAAAAAAAAATGTAAAAACTGTCCAACCTTGGCAAAGTCCCTGGAAGGCTCTCCTCTCGCTTTGGCTCCATCACTTTCCTCGGTCCAGATGCTGCTTCCTCTCTGCAGACACACAGACTTCAGGTTATTTATTACCTGCGCGTTTGGAAGATTGTTTACAACCAATTTTTCCAAAGTGGGCTGGAAAAACCCTTTCCACTTTGTTATTTATCGTTTTTTTCTGCCATATTAATTTCTAAGAAATTCACAGATATATATGCACATTTCTTTAAATAAAAAAAAAAAGACTTTTCTTAAGTGCAATCTAACAAGAGCTGTGCAGCTTTTCTGTGTAATCACAGCTTTCTTGTCCACCTCTTTCTGGACGGCACGTCGCCCCTTCAGTTTGTTCTTCGGGGGACGTCCGCTCCTCGGGAGAGTGGCGACCGTCCTGAACGTCTGCCATCGGTAGATAGTTTTTCTGACCGTGGACCGATGAACACCCAGTTCTTTAGAGATCCTCTTGTAGCCCTTCCCCGCACTGTGCAGGTCTATAACATTTCTCCTAAGGTCTTCTGTAAGTTGGTTTGATCGAGGCATTTTTTCACATCAAACAATATCTCTTGCTCAGAGCAGACTGTTGGTGAGCAGCACATGTGCGTCTTAATTTTTTAAGGAGGAGCCTCAATTCCATCTCCTTAATTGCAACACCTGACTGCAAGTGGAGACTTCATTAGCACTCAGGATCACATGCTACTGCAAGTCTGGGGCATTGACTAGAGTTTATATGCGTCCAATAAAGGAATCGCAAATAAAATTAATTGAAATTACACTGTTGATAAATAAAGTGTTAAAAATGTATTAAAACTATTATAATTATTGCAGTTTCAAAATGGTGCACATATGACTCAGATTTTACACCAAATATACACAATGTGTAATGGCTAGACACTCAAGGGATTGATGCCTTTCGGAAAAATAGTAAAAAAAAATAAAAATAAAAAAAAGAGACATTTCCTGATCCGAAAACACTCAAAAGGAAATACTCCCTTGACAAACACGATTTTTAACTGATATTTGCAGATAAGATATTTTTAAAATCTGCAAATGAAGTCAGCATCTGAAAGAATAAAAAAAAAACATTTGACTAAAATTATTTAAAAAAAAAGTATATATTCCAAAAAAAGGAGAAAAACCATCTTGCTCATCTATAAACATCTGCTTATGCTTAAAAACAACTCAACGCTACATATTAAAGCAAAATGGGGAAAATAAGGTGGAATAGTTGTTACTGAGGAGGAATGGACAGTAGTATGGAGACACCAATGGACATGCAGTCAATTATTGAAATGGAAAGAATCTGGGTGGAAAAATAAAAACTTAAGAAGATTCCTTGTTTCGCTGGCTCAGAAATATCTTTATGATGGAAAGCCTCCTACATGTTGGAGAAACTGTGGGAATCAAATAATTGAATGAATATTTTACTGACAACGAGCAAAGAGAACGCTACCAAAAACTGGTCATCACAGGACAAACCAACCCTGGATACATTTTATAAATGCAACATCTATAAAATGTAATGGATGGCAGCTTTTGTCAATCATGAAATGGAACGATTCTTATTAATGTTTGCAATTTTGGTTAGATTATGTCACACCTGGTAGACTTGATCTTGTCTGATAATGAAGATAACATTGAGCTGATAGATCACTCTCTCTTTAAATAGCCATATCCAAACTGCAGACACTTTGTTTTTTTCTCTTCTATGTTTTGGTTATATTTTAGTTGCAATTACAAGTGATTTATTTTCAAAAATCACATGGATGCATTTCTGTAATTAGGAGTTTACAATTGTACTGTAGCCTACCAATAAGAAAGCATTCCATACATGTGGGTTTTTCTTGAGAACTAACAAAATGAATTTTGTTTTTTTTCTTTAAGGAGAACAGAAGAACCCTCTGACAGAAATCACAATTGTGTAATCATTCCGTTGTGTAGTGGAAAAGCTTGTGCAGTTTTCTTGGTTGCATAGTCAGCCTCGTTCATTTTAAAAGAGCCTTTGGCACAAAAGCACCTTTTGTCAGATTATTCTAGTATTCTCAAGTCGATGGTAAGTTCATCACAAAGCAAAGTTAAACCTGCCGCAAACACTAAATGATTAAACTTCCTCAATTTATAAAATGTATGCAACTGCCTTCCTTGCACAAAGACCAAGTTTAGCATTACCGGTGCAAAGCGCTGACCTTTCAAAATGCCAGGCAGCTGCAACCTATGACCACCAAGATATCTACTTTACTTGTAGCCTTTTTCTCCGGTTAAAACTTCAATATGTGTTAATCCCTGCAACAGCGCAACACTCATGTCTGGTCTCCTGGTGGTCACTGACAAGGCTGCTGTCAGAGCATTTTCTGCACATGGCTGGAAGTCCGAGGTATAAAAGATGAAGGGATCTGGTTAGACACTATATCTCACTCACGCAAAACTATGCTTGCTTATTAACTGCCACATTCATACTTAAATATGAATCAGTACATTCCTGTAGCTTTGAAACCCAAATAAAGTTTGGATTTTCTAGTTGACTTGAGCTTGCAAACCATACGTAGGATCTTCTTGTCAAAGGATATCAAATCAGGCATAGAGTACAAAGGAATTCACAAGAAATTGGAGTGAAGGCTGTAATCAAGCAGAAACAATATGGTGGAGCACTGATATAACAAAGTTAACATTCCTACAAAATTGGTGAAAAGACGAGAACAAAGCTGGTCAGGGAGGCTGACAAGGAACCTAGAGCAACATTAAAGGAGCTCCAGGAATATATGACAAGTACTGGCTGGGCAGTAGCTTACATGTGACAATCTCTTGTAATCTTCATACGGCTGTGTCCTGCAACTCTTAGACGCGACCCTGGTCCAACACACCTAAATCAAATTATTTTACTGCCTCCTTAGCATGCAGTCAAGTTGTAAAGCATCCAGCTAATTACCTGATTATTGCACGTGGGTGCATCGAAGAGGAGGCGCATCTAAAAGATGCAGGGTACCAGTCCCCCGGGACTACAGTTTGACACCTGTGATCTAGGTATGGGGTAGGATCTTAATTTGTAATGAAGAAACCATCTAAGCTTGGCTAAACCTTGCAAAAACACATCTTAAGTCTTACCAAAGAAATCTTGAAAACATGTAGTGATCTCATGAAATCAAGGTGGGGCTCTTTGGTCATAATTTCAAAATAAGTGTATAACACCACTACAACAGCACCCAGTACGAAAAGAAGCTGGTATGTGAGGCTTAAGGAGAAACAGTACAGCTCTCACTACCTAATATACAGTAATAGAAGTGCACTAGATGTCGTGAAGTTGATGGGAAAATGTTTCCTCAGAGACTTGAGACCCATCTCTAAATTGGGGCAAAATACTTAAACTGAGAAAAGTTACCTGTAAACATCTCTGTAGCAAGTACACACATACATGACATTACATTTTTCCCCCCTCTAAAAAATGTCAGCTTCTTTGCCTATCAAGTAGTACAAGTTAGATTAAAAGGCAGAAAAACTTCTCAAAGGATTGATCTTGGTCTCAACTTTATACGTCAGAAAACTGTGGAATTTTAACTAGTACTTTTTGTATTTACTGTATCCTATGATGTCTCAGACAAATCACTCCACACTGCACTTTGTGTTATTAGTTTAGTCAATTTCTGTTTGCCTACAAATAATAATTAACTCTCACCTTTACTGTAATCAGAGCAAATAACTGTGGCAGCCAGGTCGCGCTTTTTGTTGTTGTTAACACTAAATATTCTGACTTTTACCAGACGGCACCAGTTTCTCACGAGAACCTTTTGAAGGAGTCTTCACATTCACCAGTGGAAAATGCAGTTGAGAGGGTGTGGTTGCTATAAGACACATCACATGGATTGCATATTGAAGAAAGAAAAAAAAGGCTGAGCAGAAAGAAGTCAAATGCAAGCATGTTAAAACCCGTTTTTCTTAGACGTTGATGAAATCCTTTTGTGCCCCGTATAGATGGCTCTATACCCTGAGACCTGTTCAAACTGTTCAAAAGGCGGGATATTTAAATCTTTTGTTTAAAATGTAGGTCAAAATTTAACAAGACTGCAGAACCAAACTCCAAACATTATGTCACGTTGTGAAAGATGGACGGTGTTGCTTTTCATACAGCTGCTACTACAGAAAGAGAGCTACCCAAATAGGGGGTTTTCAGCTGACGTCACGCTCACGTAACTACTCAGCGCGTCCGCCATATTGGGTGGCAGTCGTTTCGCACCGTTGACCTGCATTGTATGACGCCTTAGGCAGTATTGGAAGTGAACAATGGGGAAAACGTGTTTAATGGTTGGTTGCACGGCCCGTGGAGGTGGAGATCAACGCTCTATCGCCTACCAGCCGTAATAGTGAATCAGTGTGAAAAAAAAAAAACAGCTGTCTGAACAACGCCGTCACCTATGGCTGACACGGATATCCAGGTCCGATTTGGACGGTGTTAAGCTGGAATACGCCAGAGTCTGCGGTGCTCACTTTGTCACAGGTAATTAACTGTTAAGTATTTAAAACATGTAAGAAGAATATATTAATAATAGGGCTTGGGCGTCATGACTTATTACTTTCCGCTGTCATGTTGACTGCCTCCGCCGCCTCTACTGCCTATTACTACCGCGTACTGTACTCCCTCTCTCAGCCGTGTTTTAATTTGATTAATTTCACCTTAACTTGATTTCAACCATGGTAAACCGTTGCTGTATTGTGGGCTGTAACAGCGCAACACATGATCGCCATGGGAAAAACATAGAAACAGATTAATTTTCCACCGCTTTCCTGCCTGGAGGCGCAACCACGGAGAACAAGTGTCAGAGATAACAAAGAGTCGGCTCGCTTGGATCGCGGCTGTAAGTCGACCGAACATAACTTTCCACAGTATCCCGATGTCAATGAGAGTGTGTTCTAAACGTTTGAAACACATAGCAGCAAGTTAAAAGTACATTACATGCGCGAGTGGTTGTTAGCACTGACGGTTAGCAGCTACTAAACTAGCATGGGCCAGAGCCCGTCCGAGCGCAGCTTACCTTTGAACGAGTTGCTGTGTTCCCACTGTTTGCTGGCTTTATTATCTGCAGCTCCTACCGGCGCCAATACGGTAAATACAACTTAATTTTGCACTGGTCATTGTTCTGCTTAAATAATTAAAGCCGCGAGCGGCGTCGATCGGCCCAGAGCCCGTCCGCCCTGCGGCGGGCGGTGCGCGAAGGCGCACCGCCCGCCGCCGGCCGCCAGCCACCGCAGAAGCATGCGACACATTTGCGTCGGATTGTTTACATTTTTACCATCTTATTAAAACTCACCCGTCCACGTATGATGGCGATTTCCTTGATGTACATAACCAGATGTGAACTGGTTGTGAGCCTCTAGACCCTTGTAAGCTCTCATTTCCTCAAGAGTGTGCAGAGGGTTTTCACCGAACACCAGGTAATGCATCTGGATTACGGCTAAACAAGGCACCGTGGAGGGCATACGGGTCCATATGGTCGATCACGGAACATTTCCTCAGATATACGTCCTTATCTGGTCGCTCTAGCGTGCTGGCGTACTTATCCATTCGCGATACGATAATACGTGTAAGACAACTAGAGATAAGGAAGTGTGCCACCCAATATGGCGGACCGGAAGTTGGCCAGTGACGTCAGTGAAAACACCCTATTAAAGCTGACTGATGCAACAAGGAATCGCCCCCTAAATGTGGGACAACCAATAGATAAGGCGATACCCCCGGAACGTGAGCGACAAAAGGGAATGAGTATATAACGTCTTTGGGTGAGAGCAGGAATACAACTTTGACAAATCCATGCCTTTGGACCCAACGGCAGCGATTGGTTATAGTTTGTACAAGGGGGCGGGTGGAGAGAATGGAACTAGTGGTGCCCTGATACTAGTATTGGTATTAGGCCCGATACCAGTGTCAAGTACCGGTACTCATACTCGTACTTGTAAAAGCAACCAGATACTCTGAACCGATAGCAATTTTGTGCTTGATTCTTCTCCTGGGCTGAGCTACGCTGCAGTTCATAGGCTACAAGCCCCTCTGCACCAGGTAGTGGTGCTATACACCAAGAGGTTGTACTCGGTATTGGTACTTGGGATCGGCAAGTATCTAAACTGAAGTACTCTTATTTGTACTCGGTCTGGAAAAAAATGGTATTGGGACACCCCTAAAAATAAAAAATAAAAACTAAACCTCTCACAATAAACACATCTACAAATGAAACAAATAGAGCTGAAACATTTAATCATATTAATTGTGGTCAATTATTGAAATTATCATCAACTAATAATCATTAACTGGAGTATACAGAGTCAAAAATATGTAATTTGCTGAAAGAACAATCCACTCAGAGCAGTAATTCAGCCACAGCTGTACAGAAAAGATATGCATTTTGCATTTAAGATGAAAAACCTCTAAAAATGCTCTATCCAGAACTCACCAAATAGCAGATTTTTAGCTTCACCTGGTTAAAATTCTTTAAAAAAAATCTCTTAAGTACTTATTGCTGTCTGATTGTTAATCCATTAATCAAAAAAAAAAATAATGTCAACAGATTATTTAATTAGCAAAACAACTGTTAGTTGCAGCCCTCATTATAGTGTCAACTGTTTTGCCAAACAAAATATATTATTGAGGTATGTTAATTTACTAAGCATCTCTTTAAATTAATCCAAAAACTAAACTAATAGATTAAACGATAACTAAAATAACTGATAGCTACAGCCCTAAAACCATACAAACTAACATTCCCTTTTTTTTGTGAATGGCTTTTTTGTGCTCAGACTGCTAAGAGGAAATATTTGACATGAATGCCAAGAAAACCTGATGGAATCCCAATCAGGCCTTTAATGAACAAGACGAAGGGAGAGAGAAAGAATCAAGCTCTTTGGAAAGTTTAAAGTGATGCATGTTATTTCTCAATCACCCCCCCCAACCCCTGCAAGCAGCAAGACATTAAAGGTTGAATAGGTAAGAGCAGTGTGAGTGCAGCTACGCACAACAGCCTGCTGAGAGCTCATTTTATAGCTCGAGTGCTCTGAAAGATTTATTATGATGCAAGCGTTGAAACTGAAAGCCAACACAGACTGCATGCTTTTCCACACCATTCATTTGATTACGCTTTTCCAGTACATTGTTCCTCTTGGACATAACAAATCCTAGGTTTCACTGCTTTACTGGTGATTTACCAGCGCAGGACTGCTGCCCGTCATCGCCATAGACGTCCTCCCCGTGTTTAGATCATCATGTTGTAGATTAAAACAAGCACGTGTGTTCCAGGCAACAGAAAATGTTTTTGCATTTGACATAATTAAATCCTCTAAAAAAAAAAAAAGACCGTCTTTGTGATTATTCATAACATTAGACTTTTCTCAAAGGCATTTTGTGTCGCAGTTATATCTTTGTGTGCGTTACACAAACGTTCCAGCTCACCTAATGTTTAATGTGGCAACAAGATGCGATCAGAGGCTAATAATCAGATTTTTTGCAGCCTGGGGGAACCATTAACCAGTTAGCTTCTGGTTCAACAGAGCCGCTCACTGTGTTTATGGTAAAAACAATTGAAAACGAACAACACTGGCACACACCTAACAGCTGCCTCGCTGTGATAAAAGCAGAAGTGTCCTTTGTTTCCAGATGTACAGCCACATTCCTTTTAGAGTTCATTTCCCCTCGCACTAATGGGGTACGCAGAGTCTGGGCAAATCTCCCCACAGTTAGCAGACATTTCTTTAAAAACTACCGTGTATCAAATGTGAAAGTCTTTGACACTTTTGAAATTTTGGGGTTTTAACCGAAAATTGTTTCGCTCTGTAACAATGCTAACAGCAACTAGCAAAACATGGCAATAAGAATATATTCTGAACACTTTAGGAAAACTTTAATTTGCAGAGCTTATAGTTGCAAATGCAAACATCTGGTGTCCTTCAGCTGTGCCTGATTCAATTTTATTTATTTTACAATATTATTTTTCACCAAGATAAAAAAATAAAATACCTAGCTTATTGCCACAGACAATGCTAATTTCTTACTGTATGGTAGCCATATCAGATTTTACGGTTGTGGTGGATGTAATATCCACCACAGCGTTTGATTTTCTGACTTTACCTGGAATGTAGCAAAATATTTTCCAACATGGCTTCACTTTGGAGATACCGGTTCCTAGTGCAAACTTTGGTCAGTCCTAATTTTCCCTTCTAAGGCTGTCCACCTTCTTTCTCGTAATAATGGAGGTTGGACTGATTGTGTCAGCTACTTTCTAAAGAGTTTGCAGCAGCTGCAGTGAAGCGGTTTTTTTTTGGTACCCAATCCTCTGTAGTGAGCTCTATTTTTATATATCTGGTATGTGGTTTAACTAAATTTCTTCCCGTTTGTCCGTTACTTTAGTCAAACCACTGCAGACATATCCACTCAAAGCTTATTGCATTGCTTCAAAAATCAGACGAGGCTTAACCTAAGACTTCACCCAGTGCACGTTTAAAATACCCTCAAAAACGGAAACTGGATAATAAAGTGGAGCAACAATTCCAGCCAAGGAGTGATTTATGCACCGCTTCCCCTCCCCCACTTGTTGCTACATAGTGCTGGCCAGCTGTTTAAAATCAGGCATTTTATAGAAATAAAAGTAGAGCCACTTTTCACCACACAACACCATTTCAAGATTCATTTGGCTTGCTCGGAGGGCCATCTCTGTTAAGCAGCTGACTGAGGGCTACAGATAGTCCGACTTATGAACATTTATGTGAATGTTACAGATATGACGTTAATAACCAACGCAATCTTATTTTAACAGAAAATATTTGAAACACTGGAGGCATTTTAATTTCTAATTTCTAAGCAATGCACGGTTTAGTTGGAGAGCTATATTTAAAATTCCACTACATGAAGTGGTAAAGATTGGTTAATTTCCTTATTTAATCATTACTTCTACTGCATTGCGTCAAAGTTTATTCCATCACAACAATACCCATTTAAAGTCCGTCAACCATTTAAACCAGGTAATCATTTAGCCGGCCATTTTATTAATAAGTTACAAGAAGCCATCCACTTTGAGCATTACTTGAGCACACCAACGTTTCTTTATTAATAATGAACTGCTTTGGTGAAATAAGGGTCGACTCTTGTCCGGTGGCACTTTAACAGGGCTTTCCATCCCATAAACCTTTCTGCCGACATCCCGCAGAAAGCAATGGATTTAATGGACCCTCATAAAAGCACAATTTCTTTCTCAGTTTTCAGGGGTTACACTGGCTCAACGGTACTCTGTATCCAGCAGACACAAACGGCGCGTTCCTATGGTTGCACAGCTGTTGACTCGGCCAATGGCCTCAAATCTGAATTTCTAATAAAGGACGTCCACAGTTCCAGCAAAAAAAAAAAAAGCCCAATGAAGGCAGACAAACATCCCGTTCTTTTAAACTCGCTACTGAAATACACCCCCAACCCCTATTGATGAGCAAGTGAGACCTACTGCAGATCTAATAACAAAGAGCCTTTGGTTAATTGCTCACAGGGCTTTCACACATGCTGGCCTGGGAGCTCTGATAGCATTCAGCACGTAGCTCAGGACATTTAATGTGTAATGGTAAAGGTTTTAATTTCCCTCTTATGTGGGTAATGAATGTTACTGAAAGGGACTTTAGGAATGCATCTCTTCATTTATGCATTGAACAAATTACTGCAAACATTGGAAAAATCTAATGTGACTTTACTAACCCGTTACCTTTTGTGATAAGCCTAGTTAAAATACTTCACCACTCCCACAGAGGAGTAACGGAAAGGTTAACCCTATTTAATGAACTCACAGAGGGGGAAATCAATGATTTTCTTTCCCAATCCAAATTAATTAATATCTGGACCATTAATCTGCTCCAGCGAGTCAAGGTCATCTATCTGGCCCCTCGCTGCGCTGTAAGCTTGGACAAACCAGCGGCCCAATTTATGTGTGCACGGCTTGAGACCTCATGCTGGCACCGCACAATGGGCGTAAGCATCTTCAAAGATGAACCGAACAAAAGAAGAAGCTGAAGGTGTTGTTGCAGGGAAGAACACCATGAAGAGCAAGCAGGCCAACAATTAACAAGTGAGCTTTTGGAACTGGTGTTGAATGTTGGTGCTGAATGTCTGAATAACAAAGTGGTTCCAGTGTAAGTTTCTCAGACATGATCAGCAAACATAATTACGAGGAATACTTCAAAAGGGCGAAGGGGTCAGCGGGCTCCTTTTCAATACTACAGATACGCCGATAATGCCTTTCTGAATTTATTTCGATCTCTGATTTCCTTTGAGGTCTGACTCACCCATTCTGGTTCAATCAGATACTGATTTTTTTCAGTAATTTGTTTCCAAAAACATATTTAACAATTATCTAAAAAGGTAACTGTGAGCTTTGATTACAATAATAGAGATGCACCAATCAATGGACCAGAGCTTGGAACAGGCCAGTTTTCTCCTAATCAGCAAAAACCAATTGCCGTGTCAAATAACAAATCCTTCATTAAATGCATCAAAACAAAGGGCTGCCACCATTTTTCCCATCAGTAAAAAGCATCAACCAACAGCATGTAATTTATTATACAATATTTGGGGGTTTTAATGAACATCACAGGGTATAGACAACCTTTGATGCATAAGGTAATGCCTTTCATTTCTGATGGGATTCATAAATCGCACTTCTATCAAAGAAACCTGTACAACATTTTTTTTGCCTTTTTTTTGTTTTACACTTGGAAATAATCAGAATTGGTCACCATGGCATGGCAATCATGAGCTCAACATCTGATCGGTGCATCTCCAGCAGTGAGATCCTCCAGCATTGTTAGGATTCTGCATAGTGTTTTAAAATTATCATTTTAAAATTAATTAGGGGATAGAAACACACCAACGTTTGCCATTTGAAAACCTCAAGTAAACAAGAGTCATGCCATGTTTATTTGTACAGCACATTTCAGCAGCAAAGCGGCTCAGAGTGCTTTACACCGTGAAAACAATGGAACATCATAAACCCATCGAAAGAGTCACTGGTTGCGAGACCAGTAACAAAAATTTAATCGCATCAGGTGAAAACATGAATAGGACCATGTGTCCCTCCCAAAGTTAAGGATTTGTGCATAACCCCCCACCCCCCCTCCCCCCAAGAATCTTCTGCTCCAGTGAAACCAAAGCAGGAAAACGTAAGTAGCTGTTTTCATGCTGAGAGTCGCTAATCCAGCTGTCCATCCACCCACTGGCCTCATTAATCATAATATGTTATATTGACATGGGGCCTTATTCGAGGGGAACGTGCACAGAAGAGCCAATCAGGAAAGTCTTCAGGGGGAAAAGGGAAGCCTCGTTTCCTAAAACATCTGGGAAGCATAATCATCAACACTAGCTTTGGATTACTGATCTCCTCTAACATCAAATATAAATCACATTGCTACAGTAGCAAATGCCTGAGGTCAATGTTATCCAGAAAAGTACACAATTTCATTAAGGCTTGGTTCTCATTCCACCCCCCCCCCCTCCCTCCCCTTTGACATGAACTGGCATATTTGCACAGTTTGAACAGGGCCACCGCAAAAAACCAATTAACCCAGCTCGCGGTGTGAAAGGACGCTTTTTCCTGTTTCAACTGATCAAGTCACAAGGTGGAAAAAAAAGCAGACGCTCTGTGATCCCGTCAGTGATTAAACACTATCAGAGCTCGGGCGTTCTGCTCCATCCTCTTTACGAGACAAAGGTGCAACATTCCACCCGACTCTCAGCCAGACAAAAGGCAATAATTAATAACGAGAGACAGAGCATATAAAAAGTTAAAAACAGAAGTCCCGCATAACGTACCTGTTTGAAGAGCTCGTCGTATCCCCAGTCAGCAAGGCCGTTGGGTGAGGTGAAGGCGTTTTGACCCACAGGAGGCGACAGGTTCTTCTCCTCGTGCTCCTCTTTGACCGCCGAAGGCGAAGGCTCAGACGTTTGCTGCACGGCGGATGGGAGGGATGCGGCATACGGCTGGAAGCCTGAAACCTGTTGGATTCTAATCTTCTCGTCTGCCTCGTCCCCCAATTCATCCTCTTCCTCGGGCTCCAGCATCTCCTGCTCTTCCCCGCCCGAGTCTTTGTTCTCCTGCTTCGGCTCCACCTTGACCAGAGGGCTGCTTCGGACGTGCTGGGTGACTTGGCCGATCTGTCCATCCGCTTTACCAAACGGCGCCGAGTCGGGCCTGGAGCTGGACGCTCTTGCAGCAGCAGCGGCGGCTTGTTGAGCCAAGAGGAACTGAGCTTGAAGAAGATGTTTCTCCTGCAGGTTCATCTCCAGATTTGCTCCTTGGTGCCTCTGCAGCTGCTCCATCAACGCCTCCAGCTTCACCCCTGCAGGAATGGAGTGTTGCAGACCCCCGACAGAGCTCCCCTCTTCAGATAGGTTTGACTGTGGACAAATAAATACAAAAAGACCAGAATTTGTCACTCATCAGATGCTGCAAATTAATGGAGACTAAAAAGGTGCACCAGAGTATTGAAATGGCCAATTGAATTGGCTCCGATTGGTGATTGGCACACCAATTCCTACTACGACAAAGCTGCACAATACGCAGAATCCCAATCGTCAGCCCAATATAAATCTGTGCAGTATTGCAATTGAGAACGACTACTTTAACACCTTTCTCTTTTTGCTAGATTTTTATATTATATTCCCAATATAACTGCATTCCCGCTCTGCATGCCAATGTTAAAACGCATCAGCTGGTTATACCTTGACTGGTCTTGATGCCCACATCTGATAAGGAATTCAGGTTAGGGTTGATTATATAAAAAGCTCACAGAGGAGGGTGAAGACCTCCTGCTCACAAAAAAGAAAATAAGAATTTGAGGGGGGAAAAAAGTAGTAATTGCTATTATTCAGCAATATTCTTGGGTTACTTGTTTTTCTAATATTGTACAGAGCAATTGAAAAAATAAATGGGTTTCCCCTATTAAAAAAAACAACAACAACTATTAGCCTACTTTTCAGTCTATAAACATCATCCAAAAGTATCCGATTGGCCAGAAAATGCCAGATCGGTTCATGTCTGAGAAAAATAAACTAGATCTATCAAAAAGCCATAAAGGGGCTGAATGACGTAGACTAAACTTAAAAAAAAACGCAAAATATTCCTTTAATTGGATGCAAATGGGGATTTAGATTTAAGGTGAGCTCTGGTCTGATTTATAACTATTTGTAGAGGATTTTAGTTTTTTTTTTTTTTTTTTTTTTGAAGCTCAGATAATTACATTTTTTAGGAGAACATCGCTTTCTCTCCCCCGGATTAAAATAAAGGTCTTGCTTTGTTGGAAAAGCGGCTTAACATGAAAGATCGTCCCCCCCTGTGCCGTGTTTATTTTACAAACAGCGCGTTGTGTGTTCCTTCGGCAAACCGAGCAGCTCGATCACTCCACCAGTCCACCTCTGGCGAGGCCATTCAGAGCAAACCCGACGGCAAAAGCTGCTGATGTCTTCATTAACCGACAGCCGCTTTTGTTACTGTAACAAACGCGGCCGGGAGCGTCGACACTCACCATTTGCGCCTTGGAGTAATTCATCGTCGCCAACAGGTCTAATGTCGGTGTTGCTGTTCTTTTTTTTTCCTCCCCTCGTTTCTACCTGGCAGAAATAAGTCACATTGCATCCACGGCTTTTTGCTACTGGAGCGTTTAGTTTGTTTTGTTTTTTCCCTTTCCTCTTTTGGACCGGGGGTGACTTTAAAAGCCCGGGTTGGTGTGGGAGGCCGAGCGGTCGGAGCTGGAGGAGGGGTAAATAGCGCCCAGTGTTGCCTCCCTGGCCACTGCGCATGGAAACTCAAACATCTTTGATTGTCTGCGACTAGGTGACCCCCTCACCCACAGCCCGGCTGAATGAAAGGCCCGCCCCATGCGTAAAAGAGTCACGTTTTTTTTCCTCTTTCCTCTACTTGGAGCAACGCACGACCCTCTGCTTATTATTCATTGAGATAACAACACATCTGCTGTTAAAGGAAGCAACTTTTCTTTTTTTTTTTTTTTTCTTTTTTTTTTTTTGCATTCATGAGGGGGGTGAGAAACATTACCCTTCTCCAAACTAAACGTGCTTCTTTTCTCTCGCACTCCTAACCCCCATTCCCGAGTTGTAAATGAACGCCCCGCAGGTTTATTGGGCCAATCAAGCTGGCACCATGATGTTAATGTGTTTTGGGGGGCAATTTTGAAGCTAACCCAACACAAAGTAGTGCGCAATTGTAAAGTGGAAGAAAAATACAAGTGGACTGCATTTATATATATATATAAAAAAAAAGATTTAAGAAGTGTGATGTGCATTTATATTCAGCCCCTCACAATCAAGTTTTCCCGGAGCCACCTTTAGCTGCAAGCAGGCCTGTCTTATGGGATGTAAAAAGAATTGACAAAAAAGAAATAAATGTTGCATTTCATTTACCTCGGAAATCATAAATAGGAGCTGGGAATGGGGTAAACCAGAGTAAAAAGCGTTCCAGTTAACGCAGTCAGAGAAGTCGGGAATACAAAATAGAAATAAATGAATAACAAAACAAAAAAAGGTTAGGATTCCAATATGGCGACGGCCAGGAAAGCTGTTTTGTTCGTAGTAGCCTACTCTCTCATAACGTCGCTGTAATTTCCACATGCAAACACCCCTTTTAATTTGTTCGGTTCAGAGTTGAGGTTGTTGTTTATTTTACAAGTCAACCATGTCTTGTAAAATAAACCTGTTTTATCGCAGCTTGCTGCTCATGCGAGGAGCTGCCACGATCGGCCTTAAAAGTGTATTAGAATTTCCGAGGAGAAAGTCCGACTAGCGGCTGTTACACATGTTTTTTTCCCCCGATCGGAAGCCGGGATTTCCGAGTTCCGACTGCAAATGGACTGCAACAAAAGTTCTAAGAAGGGAGGCAGAGACTCGGAAGCTACGTTTTCGTTTTTTGCCAGAGATTCAGATTTAGTGGCCACAAAAGTTTCCACCCGTCTGTATTTTTCTTGTCTTGTCGCCTCACAACCGGGATGGATTAATTCAGATTCAGACACACTTTAATGATCCCAGGGGGAAATTACTAACGAGTTTTCACCATTTAATTAGCTGGTCATGCCTACAACTCTGAAGATTTTTATTATTATTAATTATTATTATTATTATTATTATTGTGAAGCAAAAAACAAATGCATCAAAATAGAAAACTTTACATATGGTGTTCTTGGAGTGCTGGGATGTGTTGGGTTTGCACTATATGTACATAATGTTCCCCTTTAAGGCCGAAAAGTTGAATTCTAATCTCATGTGATCAGGGTACCTTTCTACATGCATTTCGGGAGTTGCCCACGTTCCTTTTGGCAAACTCAAAACCTGCCGTCTTATTTTTAAACACCAGGTAATGGCTATTTCCTGGCCTCTCTTCCATGAAGTCCCAGCTCTGTGAAGTGTACGGCTTATTGTGGTGCTGTGGACAGATCCGCCGGTCTCTGCTGTGGAGATCTGCAGCTCCTCCAGGGTTACCTTTGGTTTCTGTGCTTCCTCCCTGATTAATGCCCTCCTGGTTTCTTGTGGTACCATGTGCTTTCCATTTAAACATGTTGCATTTTGGGGTGCTCTGGGGGACATTAAACATGTAGATTTTCTTTTTTTTTTTTAATAAGTCCATCCTGACTTGTTCTTCTCAACATCTTTGTCCCTGAGATGTTTGGAGAGCTCATTGGTCTAATTTAGTGGTGTTGCAATCTTTGGGGTCTTTCAGAAAAGGTGTGTTTATACTGACAGATCACGTGACACTTAGATTGCATTCATATCATGCCATTCTATCACACATAAGCTTTTCTCAACACCATTCTATTGTTGCTCTGTTTACATTTAGGATCTGTCCTGCTGGAAGGTGAACATGTGGCCAGGCTCAAGTTTTAGCAGCCTCTTACATGTATTATTTTTTTTAGGATCACCCTGAATAGTTTAATTTATCAAATCTTACCAGCTTCTCTGTCCTCGTAATGCTGCCACCACTGTATTTCACGTCTGCAGTCTTCCCTACATGGCTAGTAACTGACTGCAAATAGGATTTAAACAAATAGGATTTCTTGCTAGATACGTGGAATACAGAGTCAATAGCTCTGCTAACAGACTCTCCTACCTGAGTTGTAGATCCCTGCAGTCCCTCCAAAGTCACCACTGGCATCTTGGCGGCTTCTCTTGTCCGGCCTTTGTCTTTAGGCGGACGGCCGTGTCTTGCTAGGTTCGCAGTTGTGCCAAATACTTTCCATTTGCGGACGATGGAGCCAACGGTGCTGCGTGAGATGGTCAACGCTTTGGATATCGTTTTATAACCTAATCCAGCATTAAACTGCTCCACAACTTCATCTCTGACCTGTCTGCTGTGCTCCTTGGTCTTCATAACCTTGTTTGTTCACTAATGTGGACGTCCAACAAACCTCAGGCCTTCTCGGGACCAGCTGAGATTAGATTACACACAGGTGGCCTTTTCTTGACCAATTATGTTAGACTTGGCAGCTGGTTACACTGGATTTTATTCAGATGAATCAGAGCAAAGGGAGATGATTACTTATGCATGCAACCCTTTTTGTGGTTTTTGTTTGAAAATATTTTTTAAAAAAAGGACACGCTTACACTTATACTGTTTGTACACTTCTGCACTACTTTGTGCGGGTCTATCACAACAGCCGAAGTTGGAGATTGGAACGTGAGAAGATACGAAAACGTTTAGCAGGAATGAATACTTTTGCATGACACAGTAATCCCCAAGAACAAACCAATGAGCAAAGGACACGTTATTGGTGAACATTTGAAGTGCTTCTATTCTGGGAGGATACACACTCCAAGTGATAAGTCTGTCGGCTGGTGATAGGTGGTTAGAGTCCCCCCCCCCCCCCCACCCCGCTCATTCTATATAAAGCCCAAGGCAGAGAAGCTGACATGACCTGATTGATTACAGGATACGAACATAACTTTCAGGCTCCAGCAGTCAAACAAACCATTCATGGATGTGAAGGAGACTGCAAGCAAACACACAACCCTGGGCTCTGCTCCCAGCACAAAAAGAGGAATCTTATTTTTTAGTGTTTGGTCTGAGACATTATAAAAACAGGTTCCGTGCTACAGAGGATTGAGTCACAAACGTCATGCTCCCTGAATGAGACTTTAAATAAAAGTAAAGGTGTACTTAAGGAGGCCTGGAATCCCCCCCCCCCCTAAAAAAAAAGAAAAAAAAAAAAGTATAAAACATAACACATCCATACTTAAGCTAGTTTTTGTATGTTTTGTAATTTTCTATATACCATACCGGGCATCTGAGTGCAAAACATGTCCAGAGTTGGATTGTAATATCTGTGGTTTCCACAAATCACTATGGCTGGTTTCAAGTTCATATCAAAAGGATAGTTCTGTGCATTTTTGGCATCTATTCCAACCACAGAGAATTGTCAAATCGATTTGATAATGTGACATTAAATAAAGATTTTTTAAAGCCTTTTGATCTGTGCCATCTCTTTTCTTTGCAAAAGCGGTGACGCGAGTCTCAATGCTTTGTTTACTTAAACAGTTCCTGGTTTAAGAAGTTGTAGGCATCAGAAAAGCACGGAAATGGTCCTTTCTTTTGTGCGTGGATTTAAAAGTGCCATTATAGTCAGTAAGTCAAAAACATAAATGTTTTAGTTGTGAAAAACAAACTAATTTGTAACCAGGGAAATCATAATCAAATAATGTTATGTAAATATAAAGAGTAATAAGCCACATTTTTATAAATGCATTTTTTGACAGCTTAAGGAGGAATAAAATTTGGAAACCATTTTCCCACACCCAATTTTCTTTTTTCCCCCCCCCCCACGCATATCCAGACCTAAACAACAATACAGTGAAATTTGACTTGTCTAGACTGATTTGGGGGAAAAAAAAAAAAAACTATTCACAATGCTATATGTTGAGTTTGCCTTCAGTCTATATTTCATCTCTATAATAATATTTACACTACTCCAATTTCCTTTTTGATGAGTTTTATTCAACCCGCAAATATATATTTCCCTGAAATGAACAGCTGACACAGACTCCATATGGTAAAATGAATCCTTACATTCATGTGACACTGCTGCCCTCTGGTGGCAGCACTGTCAAGCAGATAGTCAGTGTGCATCATTTGGTAATGCTTTGATCTAGAGCAACTTGCACTTCAGTATTGCTAAGCAGGTTCTTGAACTCTCAAGGAACAGAAATAAAATTCCAGTATGGTTATGACACACAATGACAGTATATTTATCCATATTTTACAAGCAAAAGAACCTAATAAAGGCCAAATTTAGTTCAAAACGCGCTTGATGAGGCTAACATTTAAAACACAAGGTCTCTATGTTCGGGGAACGTCCTCCATCTTCACATCTGGGGAGAAAAAAAAAAAAAAAGTTTGTTGTTCATCCTATAAGTCACCTACAAGAGATGAAATGTTAAATTCTTAAACAAAAAATGTAAATAATGAATAAAACTACTCTTACCGTGTTAGACTTTATCAATTCCCAGCTCTTCGGGGGTAGAAATGCCGAGCTCGTTTAATGTTGGTCGCAGCTCCTGGATCACGTACGGATAGATGTCTTTATGTGGTCCAGCTTTGTCCTGATGAAATAAAAACATAAAATCCATTCACCCTATGACCAAAACTTATTTTATGAAACTGGTGGCTGACAACATATTCCCTCGTGTTCAGAATTTCTCACCTTCACAGCCTCCAGGATACGGATTGCGCTGGCCAGGTCGTTTAATCTCCGGCAGGCTCTCAGTGCAGCCTCAATAATCTTTGGTTCAGGGACGAGGTCATACCCAATCAGCGTGTTCATCCCTGAAACACAGAGGTAACACTTTAAAAGCTAAAGTAAATACAAAACTTATTTTTTCAATCCCTCGCCCTGCCAGATGCCACCACAAATTATTACCTTTGCTTTGCATTTGTCCCCTCCTACTTCGGTTTTCGTGCATATAAACCAACGTTTTACTCTTGTACCTAAACCATGAGGTTATTTATCATATTAGCTTGACATTTTCAGAAATTCTTCAGATAGATGGTGCCGAAAAGACTCAAATGTCCCACATACCTACATTTAATTGCATCTGTTTTCATGAAAACCTTTTACCATTTAACCTTGACCTGAATCATAGAAAATTGCTGTTAAATGTTGTTTTGAAACTATGCAAATCTGCTCGATACATACATCCTGTGGTAGAGGGCCCCATTTCTTAACCAAAAGGCTGATACTAAACAACCAAAACTGCAAAAAGGGATGAAATGACCAACACCTTTTTTCACAGTGAAAAAGAAAACAAGTTGTATTTTTTTCATTTGAAATAAGCCTACATGAGAACAACGCTGCTACTAACAGATGTGGCCCTTTTGCCCATTAGCTTGGAAGTCAGTCTGTTCTGAGTTGTACTCCTCTGAAAGCACCTCCCAATAACTGATCTGATCATATAAATCAGGTCAACATACAGCTTTATTTAGCTTTATGGCCGGTTTAAGAACCCGATTTGTTTGCATTAGATATCATCTGCTTCGTCCCATATAGCTGGTAGATGATGTTTTGATGAAATTGTAACCCAACCATATTTGGAAACATTTTAAAAAACGCAGCTCGTTTTCAGACTAAACCATACTGATTAGCCATTTCCTGTCTTATCGCTTCTCACCTGATAAGGAGTATTGTCTGGGAGATTCTGTTTCCCCAACACTTACAAACATCCTGTTGAACGTGAGCTTCTTTTGCGACACCAACCAAAAACAAAACTAGAAGCAGGATTGGATTCAGGAGAGCATTCCCTATAATCCAACCCAGTTTATGATGTGACAATAGCAATAAAAAAAAAAAAGCTAAAATAACCTCTTTTTTATACCCTGATTAATTAGGACTAGGTCAAGCCTTATCCAACAAATCAACAGACGACGCTGCACCTAATATGGCCACGCTGGAAAAGCTTTTCTGTTCTAAAATGGATATAAAAAAGTAGTGAAGCTCGCCCAGCAAGTTAAGAAAATAAAGACGTACGGTGACTGTCGCCTCCAACTTAAACAAGGAAGATCGTAAATCAAACCTGTGGAAGTTTTATAGACAGGGGTGTAGCTGAGGCTCACGAAATTACAAAAAACTATAATAATGTTACAAATAGAGACTTGTCAGTCTTGCTTGCTAGTAAAAATTCAAATGTACAAAAAAAACAAATCCTCAAAAAAAAAAAAAGTTTTTGTTCAAGGTGTTTTACAATGAAGGGGGTAGAAGCCATAAAAGAAAAATGCATCTCACCTTGCAATAAAAATCATGACTCACAGGTCTTGTCCAGACAGACTCGATTTAGGGCAAATATAAGCAGCCGATCTTCATGTTCCCAGATATCATCAGAACTTCCTTTTAGAAACGCTCTTTTCCATTTATCTCTTCCCGGGGTTTCTTTAGGTTTGGTTTATAATTACCAAAAACTATTTCCTTTGCACGACTACAGTTGCAAACAACAGAACCCGACTGCCAGCAACGCACTGCAGAGTTTATTCAATTCAGACCAGCTACTAAAAAAAGTCTCAGATTTCTTTCCAGATTTTATCTGCTTCAGATTTATTTTGCTGGTGAATAAATCCCAACAATTATCACCCAGTTTCTACTACTAGCCAGAGAGAGAGAGAGAGAGACAAGATAATCAGGTGTTTCATGAAAGAAATTAAATGCATTAAAAAAAAAAAAAACAACTATGATGCAAATTAAAGATTTTAAAGTGATATTTTTGTATAACAGACTGATTTAACTGAATGCACACATTAGTGGAAAGAGTATCACTGCATGTTTATCTAGCAAATTGGAAATTGAATATACTTAGCACCGTATTTTGTCGCAAACTCACATGCAGGCTGTAGGGACACGATTAGACCATCAAAATTTCCCTGAGCTGGAGAGCAACGACTGAGCTACACGCGGAACAAAAGCGACTGGTAAAAACTCCAAATCCCATAATTCACAGCGTTGACCTATTTCCAGCAACCAGGAAGACTTTCATAGCTGGAATCCCCATCATAGAGCTACAAAACGCTGAAAGAAAACGCCTGAACGTCTTCATGTCACTGGACTTTAGGAGCTTTGCCAAAAAGCAAAAACACCACACGGCACCCTTAAAGCATCCTTTTCTTCCTGCTTTGGAAACCCTTGACTGTACTTCCCCACTACGCTGATGGGAGAAAAAAAATAAACACATATGAACTGAGATTAATCCTAAAAATTGAGAAATGTCCACTAGTCTCATTTAAAATCTGTCAGACGACTACTCTTTACTTACACTTCCATATAACCTCAATAACGCACTCCGTCCAGATTGCAAGACAATTCCCCCAAATCCATATGGCAGGCAGTACAGTGATGAGGGATTAATCCTCTCTGATTTTTTAAGTCTAATTTTAGCCCAGATCTGAACACCAATAGCTGACAGAACCCCTGTTGACCTACAGTTAATATTAACTGACCTTGTGGAAACAACTTCCTCATAACAAACTTTAAGACTGTTTGGCACTATGACTTTTGTGTCGTTATTAGCCCCGTCTTTTTAGAGATCTGGCGATAAAAATAGTTAAAAAAAATAAAATAACTTGCCTTTTCTCAGCTCCCATGCATCGATGTCGGCCTTGTTGAAGTACGTCACCCAGCGGGCATCAAACTCTTCATCAGTCTCCTGCTTCCCGTGTGAGTAACACCTTGAGGCCAGAAGAGCTGTGTGGTTAAAAACAGAACAACATTCAGTGCCTAAAAGTGATTTTAAAAAAAAACCCGCTCTGTTACACAACCATCTCACATAGAAGACTTAACAGAGGACAAGTTTGCGGAGAGAGTGAAGGAGAAAAAGGACAAGTGCTGCGCGTCAGGTGGATTACTCCCATTGTCCGGATATGGGACTGCACGTAGCAGCCTGACGCACACTTGCGCATTAAAACATCAGCAATACTGTCACCCTAAAGCACACAGCGTGGATCATTGGGTCCCACGATGAATTAGATTATCTACCCCGTGGGGTAAACGCCAGGGTGGTGTGCTTTTTTCACGGGCGCCGGAGACGCCGCCGGTCCATTTCACCGCTGGCTCGCCGGGCAGCGAAACTAACACGTTTAGCATATTAGCATGTCACAGCCGGGTCACGACAAGGACACGACTCCCCACGAGAGAATCACTGAGATACCATAATAACCAGGCGACATAAGCGTAAATGGAGGAGTTGAGGATTTAACAATAAAGAGTAAACTCGCTGGCCAACACGTCGAAAGCTTTAATTATAAAGAGTGTATTTATTAAGTGCAGTGGTGGGCTAGCTTAGTTAGCTAGGACCGCAGTGTGCCGACAGACGCTGGATATCCGCGTGAACTTCGCCCCTGCGCCTTCATACACAGCCGCATTTAAAACAAAAAAAAAAGGCCAGCTCTCGGAGAGAAAAAACGAGCACGTACCTTGGCACCGTGGGTGTGTGCGAGTTAAACTCCGGACACCGGAGACCGACAGTCGGACGGCAGCGCTGAACATGATGCGGGGACGGCCAGCCAGAGTAACCGGTAAGATCTATCCGGAGGAAGCTGCTGCTCTAGCGGCAGGAGCCAGCAAATATGTAACGTCCTGCTGCGCATGTGCAGAGAGGAGCTCGTTCCTGCCCCGTTTTGGACTTGGAGGGAAGCGATATGATCCCATGCAAATTGGTCAAATGTGCTTCTACAAATATGTACTTTATATGTCAGCCATAAAAGGAAAAGAAAAACATTAACAGATGAGATCATCATAATTTATACAAAAGCTAAATATAATGATATAAGACCCTTTCAAATAATAAACCGTATTGTTTACAGAGTATATATATATATATATATATATATATATATATATATATATATATATATATATATATATATATATATATTATTATTTCACATACAAAAACATTCACACACACATCCTTGTATAAAATACACAACTGTGCCTTGACTTCCATAGACTCCCATTCATTTTCAAGCCTTCTGGCCTAACCCTAACCTTTACAAGTATATACACCTAACCCTAACCTAATCCTAATTCACACTTTAGTTCTAAATCTAACTCCTAGCCCAGAAAAAAAGTGAGGACCAAAAAAAGTTCCCCACTTTACTTGTAAAACATGTTCTGACTCAGCTGCAAGCACAAGAACACACACACATCTTTGTTTAATCTGCATAGTGAGGACCGTGCCTTCCATATACTTCCATTCATGACCTAACCCTAGCCCTAACCCTAACCTTTATGGGTTTATACCGAACCCTAACATAAACTCAATTGACACAATAAGTGCTAAACCTAACCCTTAGCCCAGAATAAGAGTGAGGTCTGACAAAAGGTCCTCACTTTACATCAAATACCTCTCTTTACTAGTAAAATTAGCAAACGTGTTCTCTCTCAGATGCACGTACAAGTACACACACACACACACACACACACACACACACACACACACATTTCACATATACATGTATGTGTGTGTCGGCAGTATATCTTTTACATTGCTGTTTCTCTCATAACAGTTTATTGTTTTTAATCACTGCAAATAGAAAATAGTTTTATAGGAAACAGATCAAACTAAAGACCTTGTGAAAGAGGTTTTTGCTTCAAACTCCACCTGTACTGTTTGGGTTTTATAATATGTGGGAAGCTTATGGCATTGAGAATTTTACTCTTGACATTAAATGCCTCATCAAACCAAACCCTTTGCTCTTAGGACACACTTACTCCAATATCTTTTAACATATTCCTTATTTTGGGCTGTCCTTAAAATTGTCATGGTTGAGTTCTGGTTTGACTTCATTTTTCTGTTATTTTCATTTTTCATCTCATGTGGGTTAGGTTTGACTTTATTTATTGTTAGTTTTCATTGTCATCAGTTATTTTCTGTCATTTTCACTTCACCTCCTCAGCAGTCAGTCACACCTGTTAACAATTTACCAGTCAATTAGCCAGACCCTGTTTCCACCTGTGAAGTGTTCTATTTAAACCTCCCTCTGCCTTCAGTTCAGCACTGGGCCGTCATCATTCCACACCTCTCCATGCCAGTCCCTGTTTTTGCCTTGGAAGAGTTGTTTTTCTTGTTTAAGGTTAGTCCTGCCAGTTTCTTATAGACTCTTACTTTGCTGTTTGTCCCTGGAGAAGCTCAGCTCTGTGTCCTGGTGTCTGCAAACAAACTGCTAACCTGTTGTGGCTACGGGGCTGCTAGCCGAGCAGAACTGAGCATTCCCGGCTGCCTGGAAAGTCGTGACTCTCACTCCGGGCCGTCAGCTCCTGCCATCACCTACATCCCTGACCTTCTGCAGCCCTGAACCTCCGGTCTTCATCATCCGCCATCCAGCACACTTCCTTTAAATAAAAACTCTTAAACTTTAGTCCCGTGTGCGCTTCCTGAGTTTGTCAGTAAACAAAACCTTGACAAAAATAAAGTAAAACATTCTGGTTCAGGTTTGGAGGAGTCTGCAAATGTTGTTCTTAAATGGAAAAATATGGATTCCTCCCCTCATGTTGGGTCTTAACCTCTTCCTGAAATGTAGGATTTGAAGTATCTTGACATCTGGGTTAGCAAGTGATGTTGGAATCTTTCAGTATGTCTGTGAGATATGGATATAGTCAAAATGATCAAGACGCGAGAAGTGATTGTAAGCACTGCAAACTAAGCATAGGGTGAGATGCTCTGTCACGAGCTTGGAGTACTGTTGCTGCTCGTTTGCATTCAAAGAGGTTTGTTGAGGGGGTTTGGAGCATCTGATCAAGAGCCATCCTGAATGCTGCACTGCAAAAATGAAACTAAAAATAAGAGATTTTCTTTAAATTAGTGTATTTTTCCTTGATTTTAGCAGGTAAATAAGATTATTTGCCAATGGAATAAGATTTTTACACTTAAAATAGGAACAACCCATCTCCATCATCTTGTTTCAAGTGTAGTTCACCTAATTATCTTATTTTAGGGGTAAAAAATACTCATTCCATTGGCAGATAATCTTATTTACATGCTCAAATCAAGGACAACTACACCAATTTCAAGAATATTTTACTTATTTTTAGTTCTGTTTTTGCAGTTTGATATGTATCCGCTGGCCTGAGAATACCTTAACCCCCAGGATGAGCTCCAGAGTTTCTGGGAGGAGTTTCTGTTGCCTGCACAACATTGGATTGGATAAGCAGAAGATGATGGATGGATAAATGGTAAATGGACTGACTTTATAGAGAGCTTTTCTGGTCATACTGACCACTCAAAGGGCCTTAAACTACAGCCACATTCACCCTGTCGCACTCAATGACCGATACGCAGATCTGTAGACAACTTTGGGTTAAGTGCCTTGCCCAGGGGCACATTGACATGTGACAGGGGGAAGCTGTAATCGGACCCACAACCTTCTGATTGCAAGTCAACTACTCTACCCACTACCTCTACCTACATTCTCTCCAGATGGATGGATGGATGGATGGGCCATGTCAAAATGAATCAACAACAAACATCTGACATATCTTAAGGTATTCTATCTTTTTTTCTGTCCTTCATTCACTTTTATTTGTATTTAAATCATTTTAATCAATATGTATTTGACTAATAAAGATTTTACTACTTAATAACATTGACCCCTATTCATGTATTTATTTAAAATGTTTTGTTTCTTACAAATCCTGTCTTGACAGACTTTGTCTACAACTCTCATGTTTCTTAAAAACATCTGAAATTGCGACATTAAACCAATCACAAGCACAAAAGCTGCACAGCTTAGTTTAGTTTATTGATTTAAACTGCAACAAAACCTTTCAGAAACACTTTAGACTGTTGGAAAAGGAGAAGGCAGACGTAAAAACGCATTATTCCCAAACCCCCTTTAAATTGTATCCCTTTGCCGTATTATTTGTATCCATTCCCAATTAAATAATAAACACTGTCATGCAAGTGTAAAAAAAAAATGCACAAAATAATTATGGCTAATGGAACATTAAATTGGTCATTAAAGAGATGAATGTACGTTGTGGCAGATACAAGTTTAGATATACGTTACTTAAGAGAGCAAAGTTCTAAATTGCTATAAAAAACACTTTTGTTGCTACTAACAGATTTAATTTTTCTGTATCAGTTGTGAATTCAGAGAGCTTGTTTCATTAGAGACATACATGTACACATATAATATCAATATATTAAGTAATTTAGTAACAAATTACTGTACAAATTACACAAACACACAGAATAGAACAGTATAAGGGTACTTTTTCCTTCCAAACCTAACTATGAAGAAAGAGCAGGTGATTTTATATATTCTGATATTTTCCAAATCTTTAGTTAAACTAGATTTTGGGAGGACATCCAGTCCAATCATCCAGACAGAGCCTCTTGGCAGTGTGCAGTGAGGACAGGCTGCCAGCTGTTCTCAGCAGATCCCCACGTCTAGCCGCTTCCTCTGTGGGAACGCCGAGGGTTTGTGGAGGCTGATAACCAAGCTCCTGGGGGTCCAGAGGGTCTTTGGAGAGCAGGATGCAGATGGCAGGCACCGTCCTCGCCACGGTTCTACCTGCCACGTCCTGCCGGGGACTCTCCCAAATCTCATTAACTGTCATGTAGCAAAGTTTGGAAAGCTGATGCAGCCCGGCCACTTTCCGCTTCAGGATTTCCACGCAGGTGATGGTCTTGGTGATCCCCCTGCCCAGGCCTGTGAAGACCACCTGTCTCGCCGCCGTCGCACCGCCGTCCTCTCCTTCCCCTTGCATGCGAGCCGTTGCGAAGCGCAGTAAATTGCGAATTTTGCTTCCTTCTTTGACTCGCATGTGCAGGATGTCTGCAGCGAGGCCGGGAATGGGAAAAGGAGCCCTCTCCTCGGAGCGGCGGATTCTCCGGAAGGTGCTCTGCTCCGGTTGTGGAGGTGAAGGCACGAGCTGGACACAGGAAAAGGATGAAGAAGATGGATCTTCCATCACGGTGCTACCGCATTTCTTATTACCCCCCTTTTTAGATAAGTGGTCTGAAGGCAAAAAAATAAGTAAGACGACTCTTCTGCATCTGCCGGCTCATTAATCCATTTCCCTTGAGATGTCTAAAAGCAAAAGGCTTTCTCCATTTAATAAACTTAAAGAAATCCAGCTTTGCAATCCAAACTTTTCACTTATCTTCATCTTCTCTCTGTCCCCTGTCCATGATATCAAATTTACTGAGTCTTCTTAGCACTAAGAAGATAGCCTGCAGAATAAGAAAGCCAATTCGTCTCCTAATCCCACTGTCGTGAAAGAAAAGATGTCCTTGCTCTCTTCAGCAATGAGGACAGCTGATGCCAACAAACACATGAGGCTTAGAGAACGACATGAAGAGCGGGACATAGTGCTCTTAAAGGCACACGCAACATTTTTGCCTCATTTAATAAAGTCTCACACACATTCACAGCAGTTTTTTCTTTGTGATTTTGTGAAACGCTTTAGGATTCGGAGATTTTATCTGTGTGGTTGCTTGGGTTACACGGATGAACGAGTGCGCCTTAATGAGATTTAACAAGGCGTGTAGTTGAAACAATTCTTTGTTTTTACAGATTTGGATTTGATAGTCTCATCTGACATTCTTTTGCTGCAGCTCTGCTGATAATGAACCACTGGAATAAAGAGATGGAAGAAGAAGAAGAAGAAAAAACACTGCAGTACAATAGGGCTGGCAGTTTTGAAGATAAATTTCCTCCACTCTATCTTTAGAGGGCCATATGGTCCAGGAAAAATGTCTTCCTTTGGGCTATAACAGCAACTTCACAGCTCTCCCCTCTTCAATTCGTCGCCTGCTGGGGTGACCCAGAAAATGCTTTCCACATCACTTCTACCTCTTTTTTTTAGTGGGTGACATCCGAGGGCATTCCTACTTTGAAGCTGTTGTGATTTGTTTTGAAAGTCTATACAAAACAAAACAAAATATCAGAATTTGTGTAATTTAAGAGTTTCAAAAGACTCTAGATACAAAAAGAGGGATTTCTGAGAGAGGCTTGTTCTGTAGGGGTTAGGGGGCAGCTGCTGGGCTCATATGGAGACAGTCCGCTGTTATAATGGAGAGTTTCTGCTTCACAGGATGGTGCCTACCTCATTTCATCATATCCACAATCTCAAACAAGGACCAAGTGATGTATTTGGAGATTGTGTGGTTTTAGTAAATACTCGATATTGACAAAAGTATCAGGTTATATGTCTTCAAATGCAAATGAACATGAATGGTAGCCCATTTTTAACCTGCAGGGTTTAATATGATGCTGAGCACCATTTGCGATTATAACAGCTTCAGCTTTCCACAAGGGTTTGAAGTGTGTTTATGGGAATTTTCAATTGTTCTTCTAGAAACACATTTAGACCATGACCTTTTTGGTCTTGCTCGTGTTCAGGATGAAGTTATTCCTGGAGCGCCACTGTGTCAGATTGTGGACCTCCTCTCTATAGTAGGTCTCGTCGTTGTTGGACATGAGACCCACCACAGTGGATTCGTCCAAAAACCTCCCAACCACGTTTGCACGTGGTGGACGGCCGCATATTAGTTAAACATTGTGTGACCGTGTATTGGTCGTCATTTCTGTGCGTGACTCCTGTGACACATCTGTATCAATCCTTAGAGACATAATAAGGCACGATAATGCCTCTGCTTAAAAAGTCAAATAATATTTTTGCTTGAATTTCACTGCAGTTATGAATTCATGACAATACTGTATGTTGTGACGTATAACATCCTCTACAATGTTTGGTGCTCTTATTGATTCCTTTAAAATATATATATATATATATATTTGAAGTTTAGGGGGTATAAATGTTACACTGCAAAAACGGAACTAGAAATAAGTAAAATGTTCTTAAAATCAGTGTATTTATCCTTGATTTGAGCAGGTAAATAAGATTATTTGCCAATGGAATAAGATTTTTGCACTTAAAATGGGAACAATTCCTCTCCATCATCTTATTTCAAGTGCAGGATGTCTAATTATCTTATTTTAGGGGTAAAAATACTCATTCAATTGGCAGATAATCTTATTTACCTCCTCAAATCAAGGATAAATGCACTAACTTTAAGAACATTTTACTTATTTTTAGATCAGTTTTTGCAGTGTACCTGATAAAGAGGCAAATTTCTCTTAGCCACTCTTCACATTGGAATAACAAGAAAATACACCATGCAAATATGACAGATAACTGTTGATATTGATAACATGGACAGAAAGAAGCTTCACCACACTTGCTCTTTTTTATCCTACTTGGGTCAGGTCAATCTGTGATGTCTCATATGTCAAGAAATGTTTAGAGACAATAGCTAGCTACTCACCTTAATGTGCCAAAATCTACACTCAGACCAATAGTTCAAAAGTTTAAAACAACTGAATCTGAGGTTAAACGAGGCTGTCTAGCTTACTACAACTCACAGCGGGCAGAGTTAGCGGTTTTGTTATTGTTCCAACATATTTCAGCCAATGGTTGGATGTCTATCATTTGTTTCTTTGTTCTTTTTTCAGAGCAGAAATGTGTTTCACCACCATTTTTTACGGCAGGTAACACCGATTAGACCAATGACCAAGCAAGTGGACCATACGTTAGAGAAAAGCAGCTTTAATAAACACGGTGAAAACTGATCTGTCAAGCATAGCAATGAAGTGCAGTAGAAAATACATTTGACAGTACAATACATTTAAATATTAAAGGTATGCCGTCTTCCATTAAATGTACACTGATACCCCTGCTGGGGCTCTCTGGTTTTCTCAGCATGCCTTCAGACCAGTGGCTTGTAAAATTTCCGTCTGGATTTCTGCATCTTGCGTGTTGATGAGCACGTCTCCCACCCGGCCGTTTTCGTACCTGTCCAGGAAAAAAAATCGGAAAACCATGGTGGAGTATTGAAATACTGTTTGCATCGCTCCTTTTATTGAGCTGGGAGGCAGAAAGAAACATAGTCGGCTGTTTTACTCACACAAAGAGGAAGCGTGTGCACACATGGTCCGACACCGGACAAACCCAAATGTTCCCGTGCTTCTGAAGGGCCTTTGAGGTTATAACTAAGACACATGGACAACTCTGTTGGACAAAGACACGACGTCACGAAGTCGAGACTGCCTAATAGCTCACCTTCACAGAGCGCAATGCAGTTTAGGTTACGGCTTTGCAGGAACCTTGGCTGTCCCGGTTCGTCCTAAAACAAAGACAAAAACACAGAAAGAGATTTAAGAAACAGGAAATGTTTTCTTGAACGAAATGCAAAATGTGATTAACCTGACCTGTTTCATTTTATTTATTCGGTTTTGTTTCACTATGAGTTCTCCTCTGGCAGGTATTTGGTGTTGACCTCTACCCATGTCTAAGCATGGAAATAATAGAAATAGTCTTATGATCACTGCAGATGGACCATGAAGTTTTATAAAACGCACCGAAGTGTGTGCTCTCACCAGAATATCCAAAAGATATGTTTGAAATGGGGCTCAAATAGATGCCTTTCCCATAAGCAGCTCCATGAAGCTTCAAAAGAACAAAAATAAGCATCTCAACTATAGGTTTCGCTGTTCCAGATAAACTGTACAGGAACTAAAAAAACAATTTAATTTACCTGTAATTTTGTGTATGATGCACTGACTAAGCCTTTTCTCAAAATGGAGTGCCAGTTTTCAATGTGTGAACCACTGAAACAAAGAGTAAGGTTTGCACAATCAGGCGTCGGTGTTGAAGCCTTGTGGGAATTTTAGCTCTGATTTTACTCACTGGAAAGCGAAGGTGCTGCCATAAAGTTTCTTGGCTGTTTGAAAGCGGAGCTCTTTGGACGGAGGCGCGCTGACCAACAGGAACTGATGGGGCGTTCGCATAAACTTCAGTTGCTGCCAGGAACCAAAATTATAGGAGAGCAAAAACAGAATGAAGGCTTTTAAAGGACTCATGGTAGTTATCAAGACACAATGAAGAAGCATCTTGGCCGTTCCAGGTCTTTAAATGATATTAAGTTGCATTTGATTTTCAGTTCATTGCTCTTAATGCCCATAAAGCTTTAAGCTATGAATAAACAAATGTTGGTAAGTTCACACTTTTCGTCTTTGAATAGTTTTTGGTCGATAAATTGAACATTGTGTAATGTCCAACTTACTGCGTTTTTCCTCTGATGCTGTGTATGCAGAATTTTAAGCCCAATCATGAATGTATTTCAGTTTATATATAGTTCAGTCATGGGCAAAGAATGCCTCCTTGAATTTCAAAAGATTTTTAGGAGACAGTAGCTATATCCTTGCTGTTTCCATCGGATTTGGCAGGGAAATTATAGCTGCCAGGAGCTACTTAGCAGATAAACCCGGCCAGTTGTTCATCAGCAGGTGTGACCACCTCTATAAAAGCAGAACAGATTATGTTTTTTTGCTTTTCAGGAGCATACGGGCATGTGTTGACTCAATGCCAAGACTGAAAAACATCAGCAATGACTCTAGAAAAACAGATATTGCTGCTCAATCTGCGGAGGTCATGAGTTTTTTTATTCAAACAATATAAAGTCCACCATGCAATAGTTTTCCACAAGGGTAAAACTTGTCAGGCAGTTGATATAGTTTTAAACAAACTCGCCTCAAGATCAAATCTACAGTACTCAAAGATGTGGTAAATTTTAAAAAGAGCTGCATGTCAGAATCTACAAGCCCCAATCGAAGTGTTAAATGCTGAAGGTCAGGAAAGAACAATTAAAAACCAAATGGTTGCTAGAAGAAATTGAGTTGTCTTTCTAAAAAGAGAATGGTATCTTGATTTAGGCTTGTGATGTTGCATCTGTATTGGTGTGGTATGTGGGTTCTGGACAGATGTTTGGCCGCCAAGCACAGCATCATGTTTGTGTAACTGAAAAATCTCCACACAAGGTGTGGAGATCAAAATCCTCGATTTACCAAGGTATTGTACAGACACATGTGAGATTATCTTTCTGATAGCCAATACTTGGCCTAAAAGAAAAAGAAAAGGATCAACGTGTTGCAATGGGTCAAAGTCCCGACCTTATGATCTGAATGAGATGCTTTAGGGAGACCACAAGAAAGCATAAACGAATCACCACAAACCTCAATGAACCGCAGCACTACAGTAAAAAAAATGAGCTAAGGAATATTCATCTACAATGATTAAAGACACTGATAGAGTCCGACAAAAAAAAATACTTAAAGATATTGCTGCTAAAGGTGGTTCTACAAGCTGTTTAGCAGATTCAAAAAAACTTTGTTTTTCCCCTCAAAAGTATGTTGGTGTAAGATTTTTAGCCATTTAGAATGAGAAGATTAAAAGGAGAATTTGTACAAGATATACAAACTGAAATCCAAACCACAGCAATTAGCAATCACCTGCTGGATGCTCCAGCTACATACCTTGTTGAGCGGAAGCTTGACGATGTGTGATCTGTTGCTCGCTAAAATCCTGTGAGACAAGGTAGAGACGACTGGACATTAATAAAAAATAAACCTCCGATGTAACACATCCTAATTCAATAGGGTTTAAATCCAAATCTAGATTTTGCCCCTTTACCATTGTAGTAGGGGATGAGCGAGGGGGTCTATCTTGTCCATCTGCCTTTTTATGTCAGAATAGGGACCCTGAATGTGAAAGAAATCAAATATTAAATCATATCCAATCAAAGCGGCTGTCAGGGGTGCAGTCACCAGCATTAGGTAGAAGAATAACATGTTCATCTTTTTTTTTATATTAAAATCAGTCACCTGGGCCATCCTCCTGATTAACAACACCCCATCCAGGGCTCTCTGCAGTCTTTTATAGCTCCTTCTCTGTTGCAAAAAAAACATTGTTATTTCAATACGCTACATGAAAAAAATATGTAACAGTTTCAGCAGATACCTTAGGACTGAAGGCCAGAGTTTTGGGGTTGCACGGATCGACGACAGAGGGGTACGGTTCAAAAATGAGGCTTTTGCGTGAGGACTGAAGGGCAGCTCTGCACATGGCCACCAGCAGGTCAATCACCTGTAGCAGCAGCAGAGATTACTGTGACACTAAACTCCATAAATCCTGGCTCAACGGCACACCAGAGTGTCGCTGACCTCTGCACCGGTCGCAACCTCTTCTGTGGCTCCAGACATGACCCCCAGGGTGTGAAAGGAAAAGACGCACAGCTCCCTGGTGCAAACAGCTGTCTGCAGTCGTACAAAAGCAGAATCTCCGGTGAATACTGACAGACGTGGGCCTAGGCAGCGGGTTTCTCTGTACGGAGTCGTACCTTGAGCATCGGCCCGTTCTGGAAGACGTGCCGCTCGTCACAAGCGACGCAGTATTCGTTAAGCGTTGGGATTCTCTGCTCAGCATACCTCATTATCTGTGCACATAAAGCAAATGCAGATATATTGTTTTGACTTCTGTCACATCACTGAGGACACTGAGCTTATTTGTTGCTGTTTAACACACTTGGCATTTTTATCTGGCCCTCTGTGTCCTTAAATAAAAGAACTGAGGAGAAATAAAAGCTAACAACAGCTTTTTTTTGTGTGACCGAATCCTGCAGTAACTAAAAACAGACAAAAACTGAACATTTTAACATTGAAATCTTTAGATTTTTGTTTAAAATCAATCTAAAATTGTATATATATATATATATATATATATATATATATATATATATATATATATATATATATATATATATGTTTTTTTTGGCACATTATTCTCTATTTAAAAAAGGAGCTAAACCTCTAAATGTCCATCTTTGAACCAACAGGTCATTGCTGCATTGAAGCAGACTTTTTTTTAGAACCACCATGGTAGAACTGCACACCGCTACACCATGAATCGTGATGAAAAAAAGCTTCAAAACCATCTTGCAACATTAAGATTTGGAACAATTTCTGTTGTGTTTATGCTTTCGATTGTGAAGGAAATGCAACAAAATGTAGCTTAATGATTTCACATTTTTTGCTGTCAAAACAAAGCTTATAGTTGTTGAGATCATTAGTGAAAGCATATTTGTTTTAAATGTTGGTTTAATCTCAGTTTGGGATTTTTGTATTTTTACTGGGTCTTTGGGTAAGTTTAATGTTCTTTTTTTTTGCTTGTAATTCTGCTGATGGCCTGTTGGTGTCCTCAGTTGCTCTAATTTCTTAGCTCTCAAGTAGCCACATGTTTTTTTATTCAAACTCACCTGTTTCTATACTCCGATCACCTCTTCCGGTTCCAGAAACAGGAATCAGCTTCCTAGGCACCTGAGTTCTGGTCTTTCAACCAAATTTCCTGACATCTACGTGACTATCTATTTCAAATCTTTCTTTTCTTTCAATAAATTATTATGCCCCCTTTACATTATTGTTTATCTGCCTTTTCATTCAATGCTGTTGGAAGAAGCGGTGCCAAAAGAACATATCGCTTATTCATCATTTTAGTAGACACTTAGCCGTGTAGCATACGCAGTTTGATCACTAGACAACCCAGAGCTTTGATGTTCTGGGAAATACTATTTAGCCATTTTAGTCTGCTTTGCATTACTCTCAGCATTACTAAAAGATTACTGTAAACCTAAATCCGTCTATTGTTCTTACTGTAAGATAGGAAACAGAGGGACAATAACCTAATCTTTATGCTGTTATATTATAAATTTTTGCTGTGTTGATAAAACTTAATGGCCACTAATTCTCATATAAGTTATCTAATTGTTGCATTGCTCTCGTATTAGGTTTTGTTCTTTTTTCACCATGACTAATGCAATTTAATTTCTCTCAAAAGACAAATCTTCATTAAACTGTGACCGATGATACAAAGGCTGCAGGAATATTGTTGCTGATAACTGGACATGTGCAGGATAACATATTTTTGTCACCCCAAGCATCCACAGAGCCGCTCCTTACCTGTACCAAGAATCCGTGCTGCAGGGTGGGCGGGCTTTTACAGTGTCTGATAGCCTGGGAGCTGAACAGCAGCTCCACCAGCTGTTTGGTGCTCAGGTGTGCTGTAGATTTAACTGCTGAGACCATCACTCTCTGCAGACAAACCGGACATCAATGGTGTTCATTTAAAACTTTCAGAACCCAAACGTAACAGAAGCCATACAACTTTTCTGGAGAAGAAAACATGATATGAATGAATATACTGAGACTGAGCTGCTGTAATTGTTGCAGGAACTTATCTAAGACGTCAGCCAGAGAATGCTAAAAATAAAATACGATTTGACTTTTTACACATCTTTCCACACCAATTTTTCTCTACAAGAAGAGACAAGGTAGATGGGAAATGGTAAGTTATTGTGAACGTAAGTTTAAAGATACATTTCAGGGACAATTTTCAAAGATATCGTTGTCAGATTGTCCTCAAATGTGGCAGATTGTAGCTTAAGAGGCAATGGCAAATTGGACTTTTTCCCAAACACCCCAACATTTCTAAAAACTCAGATTTACTATTTTAGTTTAATTCCTAAGCAAAAAACAAAATAAAAAAAACTAACAAACTAAAAAAGGAACAACAAAAAAACTAACTAAAACATCTTTGGTAAATAAAGTGGCTAAACCTTTGCATGGAGATGAATCATTCTGAATTGCACACTTGTCATTATTTTACATTAATTCAGAGGAAGTCCCAACCTTTCCTCCAGCTGTGTATGTAAACAGTTCTCCTGCTGGGTTCCTGATGTTGTAAGAAGTTGTTTGATTTGTGAAAGTATTCTCTCTCACTGCGTTCCTGTCTTTGTCAGCCAGCTCTTGGATCTCATTTGGCCTGTTTGTAAGAGAGAAAAGGTGCTAAATGCATCCATGAACTGATCCACCTAATCCTACAGAAACAAGGACGTTTAATGAAGCCGCTTCGTACTTTGAAGGTGGTAACCAGACACTGAATCGAGCGCTGAACTTCTTAATGGTCCCTCTGGGTCTGAACCAGTTGTGTCGGCTCTTTCTCTGGACAACAGGGCTGTTGTTGCTCAGGTGTTTCCACTCCTGAGATATGAAGACCGTAAGAACTCTGAGGAACAGGCATGAGTCGGTCACCAAACGAAGGTCCGTGAATGACTTCACGCTACAATCGCAGCACCCACAACTCACCTTTCCAGTTGTCTTCCTACACTGAAATCATCAGTGTTGGATGGTTGAAAGACTTCCACAGAGGGCGCTGTGGGGAGAAACGTCAGTCACTCAGAAGTCAGGAAGAGTTGCTGAGGGTTTTTGTCTGCAGTCTGGTTGCTGGGGCTCACCAGGTCCGTCCAGATACTGAGACAGGGAGAAGTGCAATCGGATGATGATTGGCTCGGATGGGTTAATCCTCCAGGCTTTAGCCACTTCCACCTGAAGATACCAAACGCTGAGGTCAGATTTTTACCAAAAATCTGTCAACACCATGAATACACCGACTTCAGGAGGTGGTCTGCTGGGTTAGGCTCCTCTACTATAAAACCTTTTGCCCGATAAGCCACTAACATACAGCTATATTACTTTTGTGATCTAATATTATTAATATGGGAGGAGCTATGGTCTAGTAGCAGTGCTAAAGTTCCCTGCTTCAAATCCCACAGACTGCCTCTCTGGGTCCCTGAGCAAGAGCCGTAGCCCCAGGATGCTCCCTGGGAGCTGCACAGTGGCGGCCCACTGCTCCCTAATGTAGGGATGTGTTAAATGCAGCGTTTCATTGCAATATAGGTTGAAGGGACAAGTAAAAATGATTATGATTACACAATAAAAAAAAACTCTTCAGGAAAGTAAATAGCCTCAAAAGTGAAAAAAATTACATCAAATGAGACGACATAGTCAGAAACAGCTTATTCACTTTTTAATCTTTTTTAAATTGCGTTATAATTTTAATATTGCATTTTATAAAGGTCCATTGCTCCAGGAATCCTGCTGATAACATGATGATTCCTAAAGATGTAAAATCAATGGTAATTTTTGGTGCTTCGATTTTTTTTTTCACAGCATTAAAAAGCACAAAATGCAACGGGTCCACCAGACCCACAAACATTGGCTGACTAACAACAGTATGAACACCACACAAGGGTTAAGTTGAGATGACAAATGAAATCAATGTCTGTATATGCACAAATTCAGGTTTGGAGTAATATTTTTTATTTATTTGGCATGTCTCTTTTGAGGCAGAGTGCCGACTTAAATCTGATAGAGATTAAGGTGATGGCAAAGAGGCCTTCCAACCTCAAAGACTGAGAGCTTTAATGCTGGTTTAGATTTTTTCGTCAAACCTTTAGAAGGGGTTAAAGTGTTCTAATTTAAAAACTGTTGTTTTTATATCCACACCAAAACATGATTTCTAATAATAAAACAAGCATTTTAACTTACATCCACGATATTGGTGGTGATGATCAACTCAACATCCACACCATCAATTGACGGGTACTCCCTAACAGAGGAAGAAAAGGGGATGATTTGGGGGAAAAGCAGCAGAGGTCTTTTCATTTTCAAGAAAGAAACAATATATATATATATTTTTACCTAACAGATACAGCAGTATCTGAGTACAATGTCCTGATGGCTGCTATGTCTGTATCCAGCTGGCAATGGCGATAAAGGTCAGTGGCGCAGCTCTCCTGCTGAGACAAACACTAATATGCTTACTGTACGTCTGCACTGATGGCTCAGCCCTGCAGGGGGCTGAAGGACCGAAATACGTTAAATGAAATAGCTGGGAGGACCCCTGTAATGCTTAAAAACGCTTTTAATGCAAAGTGCAGAAACAATTTTGTCTTTATTTGAATTAAACTAAGAAATAACTGCAGCACAGCTGTGGCTATGTAATAAAGCATGTTGATATAGCAATAAAACACTGTAGGAGACAATCCCAGATTCAAACCAACATATGTATAAAACAACTCAAAGCTTTATAAGATGCTTTATACAAAACAGGTTCATAAAACATAATACCTGTTTGTTTATCATTGTTATTAATGAAACATTTCAAATGCATATTCAGAATTTTATACAATTTATAAATTAAATTTTGGTCAAAATGTCTTTCTATGAGCAAACATGTATATTTGCATTTATTGATTTTTACATTGAGGATCTTATGACCAGAATTATATAATGCCCACTTGGATTGGTTTAGATTTTATGTCTAAATAATTTACCATTAAAATAAAATACAAAGCGAAATAAAAGAGGGCTTTGTATGCTTTCTTTTTTTCTTTTTTTTTTACAGTCTTACTGAAAATGATGCGTACCTGGATCCCACACATGAAGTCCTCGGAGTCGCTATCTTCATCACTGTGGGCCTCTTCCCACTGCTGCCACTCAGCCTCCTGGTTAACGGAGAAAAAACTGTCAACCAAAAACTGGCGCCATAACAATTACCCTTTTTTATTATTTATTTATTCGGTCATTAATCAATACATTACTCAGCTGGCATCATTCAGTGGTTTAACACGAACATTTCAGGACAGACCCAGTTAACGTGAACCGTTTCTAGCACTGAAACATGAGAATAATAAAAAAAAGAAATAGGTATCATTTTTACCACCTTGACTCACCATGTGGTCATTTCTTTGGTTCTTTGTCAGAAGTGATCAGTTTTCTTCACATTGACTGGAACAATTAAACACAATGAATAAGCATCCATAAGCATGGCATAAATCCCACACAGTTTTTTAAACTGAAAATAGAGGAATGATAACACAATCTGAGTTATTTTTTATCTTTGCAAGAATAACCTCCATTAATTACATACAACGTAGCTCTTACCTCTCCACAGGGAATGAACTCTGTCTCCTCATATTTTAGACAAATCGAGATTGTAGCAGGTTTTCCACACGTGTCGGGAAGATCCCAGCGAAACCAAAACAGCGTTTCCTGTCTGGGAGTTCTTGCTCATTAGTCCTCTCCCCCTCTGTTTGGAGAGCAGGGGAGCCACATGGTCAGCCTGGCTTCCAGGTCACATGACTGGATGCAGGGAGTCCAACAGCCTGGTCGGTCAGTCATGGTCCAGACTGAAGGGATGTTAAGGTCTACACCTGTACAGGAGCAGCGAGTTGAACTACTTGTTTACTCCATAGCTCTCCAAGTGCTCGTGTACAACATTTGAAAAATGAGGAGAGCAGTTTTCAAGAAGTCAGCTCCATGAGTCACGTCTAATGTCCTGATTTAAACAAAGAGCGCTGGTGTAAGGCTTTGATGGATTGCAGCTGAGGCGCTGCTTGACATCTATTAGTCACCCTGTCTCTGTGCTGCATCACTGCCTGACCTTAATCAGCAGTTAGCCTTGTTAGCAGTCGCCTGCTGCTCTGCAGTCTGCTCAGATTAGATACTTTTAGGACTCCGTGCATCTGTGCGGGTCTTCTCCCGACAGGTCTTCTCAGGCTAATCTACTTAGAGAGGTTTGTGTGGCAGGGGCTTGACCATTTCACGAGTTCTTTGGCTTCGTGCCACCGGCATGTACACAGCTCAGGTGGGAAAAAGGACAAGTTTACCTCCCACTCAGCTCAGAATATCTTGGCAAATGATAATTTGCTGCTGGGATGCCGACGTTTATCCTGAGCTGCTGGCTGACATGTTCACTACCGTTTATTGCAGTCAACAATAATAACGGCAATATTCCTTAACATAAGTAAGTCATGTTTAGGGCTGTTGACCTGCAGGAAGGTGCCCCTCTGCCTCAATCCTAACTTTTCCTATAACCTCGAACACACTTTCCTCCAGGATTGCCTGGTACGTGTTTTCCCATCGCTGCTGAAGAAAAGCGTCCCCATAGCATGATGCTGCCACCACCACTTGTCCCCATGGGGATGGTGTTTTCAGTGTGATGTCACAAATACCATTTTGCATGTAGCCTAAAAACAATGTAGAATCGACCCTGAGGCACAACCAGGGCACGTGTGAGGGATTGTGTATCCCCTCTGGCATCTTTGAGGCAGAGCAACAGGGTGATCTGAATTTCCCTCCTGAAGGAATCGCCTTGGATATAAACCAAAGAAAGTGGATGGGTGGAGTTGGTCTTGTTTGACTTCTGACGCATATTAAATTAAGGAAGCATAGTGTGACCACATTTGCATTATATGACTGGTCGTACCCAAACCAGGTTAAAGTACTTCAGTAGTCTATCTTATAGGTAAAAACTACATACATGTGAAACCAAAGGAGGTTTGTGACAGTTCACCCTGTTAACCACAAGAGGGAGCTGCAGTCGAGTTGTTGAGAGTGTCACGCATGCTGGGTTCAAAGCATTTTACTGTTGCAATAAATATAAATCCTAGAAAATCACTAAGCAATCTGAAGCTGTGTCTTAGAGTTGCAGTCCAAGTCACCTTCTGAATGTCAAAACTCAGGAGAGTTCCCAATACTATAAACTGTTTCTTAATATATTTGATTTTATGATTTTTTTTTTCACACTTTAATCAAATTCTTCCAGTGAATGCAGTTGTGTATTTTCTGAAATACATAATTTTTTATATGGTGTTTACAGTTTGGAGTATTTTTCAGGCTTGTTTTCACCTCAATGCTTAGAATCCATTCCAAAACAAATGGTGTCCAAACTTTGTATCTGTGAAAGGTGCCATACAAGTAATATTTTACTTACTTACTTACTTTTTGTTATGTGGGCCAAATGTCCTCGCGGGCCAAAAAGACATTTTTTTAAACTAGATTGTTTTTTAACAGCTCAGCATGAGCCATTTTTAGGCAACCAATAATTTAATTTAACAACTAAGATAGTCAGCTGTTTTTATACCAAGGTTGAGTAAATCATTGTTTATAAAAGTGTACTGCATATTTGACTCATTAAAATAAAGGCAGGGAGTTTACAAACTCTGTTTGCTTGATATGAAAAAAAAAGGAAAAAAAGGAAAGAATTTTAGTCTGTTCTCAACAATAACACAAATTTAATGAGTAGATGTAGTACTATCTACTTTAGGTTTAGAGAATGAAATATATATGTGTATATATATATATATATATATATATATATATATATATATATATATATATATATATATATATATATATATATGTATACATATATATATATTAGTAGACCCATTTATTAATATACTTTTTTGTACCCAACATTTTACATTGTAAGAAAATGTTTATATGGGATTACCTTTCTTAGTAATCATTTTTTTCGTCTCCGTCAGGGGCCGCAAAAAATGTGTCCTGGGGTCACAAATGGCCCCTGGACTGATTTTGGATATCGCTCTTCTAAACCATATGAAATGATAATAAATCAGCTTTTCGTTCTATTCAGAAATGGAAACAAGTATTTGTAAAGTTCAGTTTTTCAGGGGTGGAGGGTTTTTCAGCAAAAGAAAAGCTCCCCCCGCCCCCTAGGTGCATTACCAAATAGTGATGAGACAGCATATTTTGACCGTTTCCATTACAAGTGAGGAATGTGTAGGTAAATGTTAATAACACCCATGAGAGGGTTTTGATTTTATGTGGCCGTATGGTATGTTAGACACGTCTCCTGGAGCCAGTGGTGGCTCAGATGTTTATAACATGATTTACCATGACAGCGGGACAGAGTCAGATATATGGTGGAGGAGCACATCCACACTATTTTTGGTGAAGTTACACGATGCGTTTCTGCCTGAGCCTATCCAGAAATTTGGGCATTATTATCGTAATAACCGAGTAGGTAGTAACAAGGTTACATCTCTGCAAGTTGCACTTGAGTCATCGCCTGTCACCTTCCCCACAGTGAAATCACTCCATCAGGGCCTGGAGCTCTCAGAAGAATGCCAAGTGGAGCAGGAAGGAGAGGCCCCCTGATGATTTAAGAAAAAAAAAAAATCTAACAACAAAATCTAACCTTTGAGAAAAGACAGAGAAAAAGTTTTTTGCTAGTATGTTTCAAACAATAGGTAATGATTATGCATTTGAGGATGGGATAATTTATTGTAAGTTTTCCAATATTTCTGCATGACAGTAAATGAGACCCAGTCATAAAAGGGTGTTTATTGTATTGCTTGTATTTGTTTATTTGTACTTGTATTATTGCTTGTATTTTTGTCTTTTTAATTTATCCTTTTTGTTTTACCTACTTTCATTTGATTGTTTTCTTTCTTTCTTTCTTTCTTTCTTTCTTTCTTTCTTTCTTTCGCTATTAATTCATGTTTACATCTCCTAAGAGCATCTTCAAAATTGATTCTATTTTAATTAGTGAATTAATTAATTTATATTTTAATTTAATGGCCATGTTTGGTAAGGTTTAGAGGTCAGAGTGCAAATTTGGACTGTGGAGCAGCATGCTTGACAGAACTATGGTGTGGTGAAAAAAAAGGACAGTAGATAGCCTATGAGGCCTAATAGGAAAAGATGAGCTGCAGGAGAAGGCCTGCAAATTTAAAGGAAAAACAATAATTAACTGAACTAATTAATTGTTCGTCTTACAATGAGTATTTCTTCAATCGAATTTCAAGAAGCACCAAATAATCAGGATGACGTTAGTGGCTTATAGAAAAGTTTCTCCACAAGTTAAAAGTCAAAGGAGCTGAAATCTCTGTTATTGGCCTGACAGAGAGAATTTGCACCTTTACCCCATCTAATTCAACATTTGGTAAATATTTGGCTTTTATTTGATAAAACACACCATACGTCACGCTTCAAGCTCATCCACGTTAGGATATCTGAGCAGTTGGCTCGTCCTTGTTACGCCCGGTGTCCGGTGGCAGAAACTGTTTCCTGCGCACAAGAAAGTAGTCCCTGTTGGAATAAAACACAGACACTCCAGCAGGGAGGGTGGTGCCTTAGTCCCCTGCAAAGTTCACCCAGTAGGTAAGAAACTGACTTAAAATGACTAGGAAAGAACAACTTGCAGCACACTAATGTATTTCATTTGGGCTTTGTCTTTGTTTTTCTCTGATTTAACATAGTATTGCTGATTTTTATTGGTTCCTTTTTTCTTGCAATGTAATTGTTTGTGTTTTTTATTATTTTTTTAATGTTAACGTACCATCTCAAGTCACGTCTTTATTAATGAAACAACAAGCAATTCATTAAGAAATCCTTTCAGTCAAAACAAGCTAATACCTTCAAGTCTTACCTGCAGCTCCGCAAACTGCAGCCTTTGTCATTTTCAGAGCAGTGGCTGATGGCTCTATTGGACCGCTACAGGTTCATGTATTTTTAGTGCAGTGACCTTTTGCAAACCTGTTCACGCCACATGTCAGTTGCTTAGATGAATGGATATTTGAAGGTAATGGTTATAGTAGATATAGTGTTATTCTCACACATGTACTTCATTGGATTTGTTTCATGGCAGATCGTTTTTAACAGAGAGAATTGGGACACCCATGAATCATTACAAAGTAACTTAACTATGGTTTTCAACCGTTAATGCCCCTTAGCAGCATAAACACGGTTACAGTTTGTCCATATGAATTGTCTTAGGGCTCTTTCAGCAGCTCAGTTGTCTTCAGCTGCACTGAGACTTCTCTGAAGCAGGAGCAGGCTGTATTGTTTTGACTTTTTTTGTGCAAGCTATTTTCTAAGCTTTCGTCTATCCATTTGCTTCCAACAAGAATTAAAAGTAATCTATAGTAAGCCATGATGCTGTTATGCACTTTTTTCATTGTTGCTTTACATGCCTTTTTCTTTTACGTCCTGTTTTTAAATGCATTCTCCTGGAGGCGCCTCATTAAGAGCTGCACACCGTACTGTCACTTAAAGCAACATGCAATAAATACATCAGGTTTCAATATGTCACATCCCTCCTTTCTTTGTCTCCCCAGGACGTTTCCTGCAGACACAATCCAGTCATGTCTAAGTCAAAAGACGCTGGCTCCACCATCATGCAGACCCAGCAGCTGCATGCTGCCATGGCAGACACCTTCATCGAGCACATGTGCCTGCTGGACATCGACTCCGAGCCCGCCGTGTCTCGCAACACTGGCATCATCTGCACGATCGGTCAGATAACTGAGCCCGGCGCGCGATTACTCTTTTTATTAATCAACATAACAGACATGGTAACCCACCTGTTCCCTGCGTAGGACCGGCCTCCCGATCTGTGGAGATGGGCAAAGAAATGATCAAGGCTGGGATGAACATTGCAAGAATGAACTTCTCTCATGGCACACATGAAGTGAGTAAAGGACTAAGGGGATGTCTGTAAATGCATACGCACTGCTGACAGATTTTAAAGCTAAAACCTGATAAAACATCACAGAGTTCATATCAAGCTATGCTACGGCTTGTGACCCCTGTGCATGCGTTTCACTGAATCAGGGTGACATTTCTCTTGCCGCCTGGTAACCGTCTGTAACGTGATCTCCGAGCTTGTAGTTGACCCACCAGCACTCTGCCTGTGTCTTGGGTTAAAAACTCTTCGGTCGGTCAGCGGCTGACCTTAACTCCCTGCCCCCTCACCTTTAAAAGTCACGACCCTGTTGACTGTCACCTGAGCGGACATGCAGAATGTCCAAAGGTGACTTGGATCTCTGACCGCAGCCCTTTCAGTAATGCACGCAACAACAGGTCAGGCTTGGCGGATTGAGTCAAAGAAAGTCCTTACGTTTGGTGAAATATTATGCCTTTGGAAAATGACAACCAAATTCTTTGTTTTGAGGGGAGGACAATAATAGATGTGACCTCCGTCTCGTTGGCGTGGCAGTTGTCAGCGCAGCTATAAATAGGAAACCTCCTCACAGCAACAGCAGGAGTGTAGAGGCACGCAGAGAAGGAACAGTGGGTTGACAGCAGTCTGTGTTCACCGTTTCATTTCTAAGACTGATTTTTGCCCTTTGTACTTTAATATCCTCGTTGACAGTTTTGCTGATTTTTATAACAGGAATTTAAATGATACAGCTTAACATCTCACTGTATGTATTTAAGGCACAGCAAAGCTGAAAGGTCCGGTTCTAAAAATATGTTGCAGCTCTGCTAACCTTTCCATGTAGTTTTGTAGCTGTCTGACAATGTGACCACCTGTTGCTTCGCTTTACTTTTTGGGGAAGGGATATATTTTTAAATGCGTTTTCGTCTGCTAAAATAAAACTCAGTATTATCACTTTGTTAAAATTAAGTCCGCTCATTGAAGCTTTACAGAGATTTCAAGGATTGTAACATTTGTTTTATTTCACAGTACCATGCAGAGACCATCAAGAATATCCGCGAGGCGACCGAGAGCTTTGGGCCCGGATCTGTTGACTACAGGCCGGTGGCCATCGCTCTGGACACCAAGGGACCAGAAATCAGGACCGGTCTCATCAAGGGCGTGAGTTCTTGCCAGATTACATCCGGCAAATGCTTGATTTATGGAGGACTCAGCAGTAACGGCTTTTTTTTCTTCTTTTTTATCTCACTCAGAGCGGCACCGCTGAGGTAGAGCTCAAGAAGGGTGAAACCATCAAGGTCACATACAACGATCAGTTCAAGGAGAACTGTGATGAGAAAACTCTGTGGCTCGACTACAAAAACATCACCAAGGTGGTGCAGGTCGGGAGCCACGTCTACATAGACGATGGTCTGATTTCCCTCAAAGTTAAAGAAATCGGTAAGAACAAATACAACCAGTAGCTGTTTTTTTTTTAAATAATGTCTCGCAAGATCAATTTTACCCCCAAACTTTAATCACTTTTAGTGAGATTTTAAACCATTAACGTCTGCATTATGGGGGGCAGGATTTTATGTAAAACACCAACACAAAGCAGCACATAATTGTAAGGTATTAAGGAAGATAATGCATGGTTTACAAATCTCATACAAATAAGTGAGAATTTCTTTTCAGCCCCTTACTCTGATACAGCGAGATAGAATCCTTTGTCACCAGGTTTTCAGAAGTCCAATTTGTAAATAGCCTCCCTATCCATAATTTAATTTAAGTAAAAATTAACCTGTTCTGTGAAGACCTCAATGGTTTGTTGGAGAACATCAGTGAACAAGCATCATGAAGACTAAGGAACACAACAGGGAAACAGTTCTTGAGAAGTTTAATGTGGGTCTGATCCCACTATTCGGTAATATCTTAATCTTTAGAATGTCATAGAGCACTGTTCAATCCATCATCTGAAAATTCAAATGATTGAGCATGATTACCAACCAACCAAGCCATGACCATCCTCCGACACATACAGGCATTGGTTCAAAGAACCAGCCAATAAGCAGTTGCAAAGATCCCTCGCTCGTGGGGAAATCTTTACACTGGACAACCACTGCAGTGTACTCTACAAATCCTCCTTTCTGTAACTGAAAACAATAAATCCATCGTTGAAAAAAGTCATAATGAGCGCTGTTTTCAGTTTGCCACAAGCCATATCGGAAACGCAGCAAATGTGGAAGATGGTTGCAAGGTCAGATGAGAGCAAAATGTAGCTTTTTGGCCAAAAGGGAAATCCCAACACACACCACACCCCAGTACGCCATCCCCACCGTGAAACATGGCAGTGAAAGCGTCATGCTGTGGGGATGCTTGTCCTCAGCAGGGCCAGGGAAGCTGGTCAGATGGGAAGATAGAAGGAGCTAAATTTCGGGCGGTCCTGCAATGGGTGTAGTTAGTCCCTAAACATTCAGCCAGAGTTACAATGAAAAGTTGTCATTGGAGCATTGTGTCTAAATGGTTCTCTCAAAGCCCGGAGCTAAATCCAACTGAGAACCTATGACTAGACTGAAAAGATTCAGTTCACAGATGTTTCCACCAAACCTGACCGACTGAACTTTTTTCAAGAGAAGAACGGGCAAAAATAAAATCTCTAGATGTGCAAAGCTGGCTGGGACAAGATTGGTATCTGTGACTGCAGTGAAAGGTGGTTCTAGGAATTGATGCAACAAGAAAAGGTGGATAACAAATGTACACCTCCCTTTGTTTAACATTTAGAAAACAACACATGCTTTATTTTACTCAAAAAATCTGAATAAAATACTCTGAATTTAGTGTTTTTATCATGACCAAATATGCAAAACGTTCAGGAAGTATTGATAGTTTTAGTTTGTTTCTTTCTGCTGGAACAATGTCTTTGTGCTTTATGTTTTCTAAGGCAATGACTTCCTGATGTGTGAGATTGAGAACGGTGGCATGCTGGGCAGCAAGAAGGGCGTCAACCTACCTGGAGCTGCCGTTGACCTGCCCGCTCTGTCCGAGAAGGACATTCAGGACCTGCAGTTTGGCCTGGAGCAGAACATCGACATGGTGTTCGCCTCTTTCATCCGTAAGGCTGCTGACGTTCACGCTGTGAGGAAAGTCCTGGGCGAGAAGGGCAAGGACATTAAAATCATCAGCAAGCTGGAGAACCACGAGGGTGTCCGCAGGTGGGTGGATTTACATCACTCATGCTAAATCTGCTTGACAGTGGGGTTGCTGGAATTACAAAACAAAGGTTTTCCTCCTTTATTTTTTGTTAGATTTGATGAGATCCTGGAGGCCAGTGACGGCATCATGGTTGCCCGTGGCGACCTGGGCATTGAGATCCCAACAGAGAAGGTCTTCATCGCCCAGAAGATGATGACGGGCAAGTGCAACAGGATTGGCAAGCCCATCATCTGTGCCACACAGGTCTGTTTTTCCACATGGAGAAACCCATAAAGCCAAAAATGTGATTGCAAACATAGAATGACACAAAGTTTGGTTTGTAATTCATTAAGATGCTGGAGAGCATGACCAAGAAACCTCGTCCCACTCGCGCCGAGGCCAGTGATGTAGCCAACGCTGTGCTGGACGGCAATGACTGCATCATGCTGAGCGGTGAGACCGCCAAGGGAGACTACCCTCTGGAGGCAGTGCGCACGCAGCACATGGTAAGACCGGCCTGGAGATGCAAAACGTTCACTGTTATCGGCAGTTTGCAAACTAAATATTTAGGTCCAAACGAAATATTTAATTTGCTAATTATATATTAAGTTTGGAAATTAAATATTAAGTTTGGAAATTCGATATTTAGTTTAGTAATAAATATTTATTGTGGAACAAAATATTCATCTAGCAAGCTAAATATTTAGTTTAGAGCTAAATATGTAATACATATTTAGCTCAAAACTAAATATTTAGCTTGCAAACTGAATATGTAATTGTGTGTGTATATTCCCCACAAACCTCATTGTATTTAATAGGGATTTTAAGTGATAGACCAACAACAGTGGAAGACGAAATAATTGTTTTTTTAACCTTTTTCAAATAAAAATCTGTTTTTATACTAATTAAGGTCAATGATCAATGAACATATTCAGAAGTCACCCAAAGATCAGAGTAAATGTACTTGTTCTGTAAAGGCCTTAGAGGTTTATTAGCAAACAAAGAGCAAAACAGCAGTTAGGTCGGTGATGAAGTTGTGGAGAAGTTGAAAGCAAGGTTAGGTTAGAATGGTCACTCTGGAGGACCTGCAGTGACCCAATGCTCAAGTGGGAGAATATGTTGACACACAAATATTCCTAAATACTACACTAAGCTGACCTTTACGGTTGAGTGGAAAGACAAACAAGTTCTGTTTGCAAGCTTCTACATGCCACATAGGGGACACAACAAACTTTACCTGGGAGGATGAGACCAAACCAGAAATGATGGCCCACGTACAAACCGCTATTAGAGGCTAGCTGTAAGGCTCTGAAATTGGTCCAACCTGCTGGGTTTTAGCTTTGAAACCAACCAGTTTAAAAGAACTTTGCTAATTTTGGCCTAAAGAGTAGCCAAACACCCTGCTGGAGTTATGCCAGAGGCTTGTCGATGGTAACAGACCCTGTGCAGTCGTATAAGCAAGCATTAGCAAGGGGCGTGTCTATGTACTGGAGCTTGCGTATGATTGTGAACCTGTGTGGATCAGAGAAAATAAGAAAGCAATCCAAACGGGTGCTGTATCATCATTGCACCTTGAAAAATGAATGGTGTAGTTTCATGAATAAATGTAAAGCTCTGACCAGCATTATAAGGATTACTTCTTCACAGTTTCAATTCAATTCAATTCAATTTTATTTATATAGCACCAATTCATGAAACATGTCATCTCAAGGCACTTTACAAAGTCAAGTTCAATCATATTATACAGATTGGGTCAGATTATACAGATTGGTCAAAAATGTCCTATATAAGGAAACCAGTTGATTGCTTAAAAGTCCCGACAAGCAGCATTCACTCCTGGAGAAGCGTAGAGCCACAGGGAGAGTCATCTGCATTGTCCATGGCTTTGCAGCAATTCCTCATACTGAGCATGCATGAAGCGACAGTGGGAAGAAAAACTCCCCTTTAACAGGAAGGAAAAGCTCCAGCAGAACCGGGTTCAGTATGAACGGTCATCTGCCTCGACCCACTGGGGGTTACAGAAGACAGAGCAGAGACACAACAAGAGAAACAAAAAAGCACAGAAGCACACATTGATCCAGTAATCTGTTCTACATTAGATGGTAGTAGCAGGTGAGCCGTCTTCTCTGGATGATGTCACAGTTAACAGAACGTCAGACCAGGTGTACCTACTATGAAGATAAAAGAGAGAGAACAGAAAGTTAAAGCAGAAATGACAATACACAATGCATAATTTAAGAACAGTAGAACTCTATAGAGTGAGAAAATTAGATCCTGATGTCCTCCAGTAGCCTAAGCCTATAGCAGTAAAACTACAAAGGTAGCTCAGAGTAACATGAGCCACTCTAGTTATAAGCTTTGTCAAAAAGGAAAGTTTTAAGATTAGTCTTAAAAGTTTAATCTGTTATGCTTTAACTGTGTGATATGGTTCAGTCGGTGAGAGTCTGCACAATTCAGCTATAATAAAATGACAGCTGAGGTTGTTTTGTTTTATCCGATGTGTTCCTACTATGAAGAACTTCCCACTAAGATTCTCTGCCACTTCTCCTTTAAATGCAAACAAACTCAAAGCAGTTGTGGAGCCGAGGCCCCCTGTTTAAAAAAAATATCTGCCTCTCATGTTCAGATCGCCCGTGAAGCCGAGGCCGCCATGTTCCACAGGCAGATGTTTGAGGAGCTGCGGCGCACCTCTCACCTCACCCGCGACCCCACGGAGTCTGTTGCCATCGGCGCCGTAGAGGCTTCCTTCAAGTGCTGCGCCAGCGCCATCATTGTGCTCACCAAGACCGGCAGGTACGACCCACGCCGTGGCACCTTTGTCTGCGGAGCTCTTAGTCATCGATATCCTCCACGGCCCCCACTCCAGGCGATCAAACTGCAGCGTTGCGATGCTTCTCCATCCAGACGCCTCCACTCCTTCCCTAACGCAGGCCCTCAGCTCCTCTGAAGTGTGCCAACTTTCAGTGCACTCGCAGTCCGCTTCCCGCTTGTGACCTTTTGAGATCTGAACCCTGACATTTTACAAGTTAATTTTAACTCCCTGTTCATTCCTCACAACATGTGATACAGAACACATGTCTACTGGAAAGATCTGATGATTATAGTGGCTTAGATACTTCAGGTTTCTGTTTTAACAATTGATCTTATGGCTGCCTGAATGCGAGAGAGTCCGTTTGTGTGTGCTTTGGGGACTTTTTCTTGCTCTTTGCAACAGATATAGAAGCTCAGAAAGACAGTTTATACACGCAGGGGGAGGTAGAGAGGTGAAACATGTACAAAAATAAACTCTATAAGGAGTTGATGGGCAGCTATCACTGTATGCTGGTGAAGATTCTCAGTCATCCAGGTCATGGTCATTCCAAGAAAAAGGAAAAAACACAGCAACTGGACTTGTTTTCCGTAGTTGAAGACGTTTCGCTTCCTCTCCAGGAAGCTTTCTCAATTCAAAAAGTCTGGAGTAATGTGCAGTAACAAGCTATATACTATTGCCAAACAAAGGCCTTGTAATGGCTTAGATAACATGGAAATTCAACAGAAACAGGTCCACCCCTTAGTAATGGGCGGTCGTTAAAGCCATTAAGTTTGGCAGTAGTATAAAGCTTGTTACTCCACATTACTCCAGACTTTTTGAATTGAGAAAGCTTCCTGGAGAGGAAGCAAAACGTCTTCAACTACGAAAAACACACTGCAAAAAGGGAATTAAAATTAAATAAATTTTTCTTGAAATGAGTGCATTTTTTTTCTTGATTTGAGCAGGTAAATAAGATTATTTGCCAATGGAATAAGATTTTTGCACTTAAAGATGGAACAATTCATCTCCATCATCACGTTTCAAGTGCAGAATATCTAAATATCTTATTTTAGGGATGGCACTACTAATCCCATTGGCAAATAGTCTTATTTACCTGCTCAAATCAATGAAAAATAGACTAATTTCTAGTAATCTTACCTACTTTTAGTTCCCTTTTTTGCAGTGCAAGTCCAGTTGCTTTGTTTTTTACTTTTTTTGGATCTATCACTGTAGTTACAACTGATAGTTTTATGAGGTATATCACTACCTGCCTTGCCCGTCTAAAAACAACAATTGGGACATTCTTCTTCGCTAAATTGTTCAAAGTCAGTGAGGTTTGGATTGTGTGTGCATGGATGTCAACTTGAATGTCTGGCCATAGATTCCCTGGAAAACTGGATTTTAATCTGAACCTTGCATTGTAGCTCCAGACCGTCGTGCTGGAAGGCGAACCTTCAACCCAGTCTCAAGTTGTTTTTTTTCAGCCTCTAGCACCAGCTTCCCTGTCCATGTTAAAGAAAAGCATCCCCAAAACATGATGCTCCCACCACCATGCCTCACTGTGGGGTGGGGTGTTCAGCCAAGCTGTGTGTGTCACACGTAGTTTTTATATGCAGGCCAGGATTTACCGTTACCAGTTTTAGTCAGAGCACCTTTGCTTTGCTGTATCTCTATTATACACCTTGTGGCGAACCTTAAAGTTGCCTTGTTTCAAAAACGACCTCATTTTACTGATGAATTGAACCCCACTTTGTTCTATGTTGAAAGCTTGAGAACTTGTTTTATAAACCTAATGATAATACGACTACACTTTTCTTTGTCGCCTGCAGATCTGCTTATATGCTGTCAAGGTACAGACCCCGTGCCCCCATCATCGCCGTGACCCGCTGTGGTATGACCGCCCGCCAGTCTCACCTGTACCGCGGCGTCTACCCGGTGCTCTACACCAAGACGGCCAACGACGTCTGGGCCGAGGACGTTGATCTGCGTGTGAACTTTGCCCTGGAATATGGTACGTGGGAACTGTTGATAAAATATGTCATGGATGGCTTATTTCAAAGCTCAGTTCAACTCTCCAATGAATTGACGCCTGTTTTGTTTTTTGTTGTTTGCAGGCAAACACCATAAATTCTTCAAGTCAGGTGACGTGGCCATTGTTGTGACCGGCTGGCGCCCCGGCTCTGGTTACACCAACACCATGAGGGTTGTGCTGGTGCCTTAAGCTGAATAAAGCCTCTCCTATCTTTTAACCTACCTTCCCTCCATCTTGGACTAGTTTTCACCACGGAGAGCCCCAACCAGGGTGCTCCTTCAACGGACACCCGACAGCAACTCCATGATTCCTGCCTCCAATGTGTCTAGTTTCTTGTCTAAATCCTGTTTTGTTCTCTCCCATGTTATATGTGGAACTTTAGATTGATATGAGATTAACTGGCATGGTAAATAAAAAGGAACTGTTGGATAAGATGTGTTTGTTTTACTCATATTTTGCTACCACGGAAGTAAAGTTTGGGTTTAAATAGAAAGAAAAATGAATGGTAGACCACAACAAAATTACAGAAACATATAAACAGCTATGAAGTAAAAACTGCTTGGCCAATAAACACATAACAATCTTTGCATCTCTGCAACATAAAGTTCTTAGAGTTTTTAACAAATCCAAATCAGAAGTGTCTGAATTTAGATGTGTGTAGGCAAATGTGAATGTGTGAATGTATATATGCAGTAAATTGATTTATTTGCTTACCTAATGGACTGTGGAGTAGTAAAGACTCACGAGTAAAGTAGGAAACAGGAAGATTGTTGGTGTCAAGGACTAGGAAGGAAAAAGGGAATGATTGAATACGTTTCACTTCTTCATACCCCTTTTCAGACATGACAACTACATTATGCATATAACATAATTAAATTCATCATTATTTATACATAATGTTTGTATTTGTTAAATTTATAGTATCACTGGATTGTCTAAAATATAATTATTTAATTAATGAAATTCTAAAAATTCAAATAAAGTTATAAAATAGATTTGTATCCGTTCAAAGAATTAAAACAAACTAATCATGATACTGACATCTTTACATATTATTACATTACAACCTCCATCTTTAACATATTTTATGTGGATTTTGTGTGATAGTTAAAGATAAAGTAGCACATAATTGTGAAAAGGATGGAAAAGGTTTTAATCTTTAACAATTAAATTCTTAATCCCATTAAAGTCTGGACTTTGACTAGGACACTCTGTCACAGGGGCCTGCAATCTTTACAGTCTAAAGAGCCATTTGGCCTACAGTCCACTTGAATGAAACTCATTCAGAGCCGCAAATGTTGCCTGGCCTTTTGAAAAAGAAAAACCTATAAGTTGTGATAAAGTTGTACTGTAGGAAATATGTTGTCAATCTTTAAAGAAACGCCTTTTTATGTCTATTTTGAAGTTTAAAAAAAAATAGGACGGACGGGATGTTATTTGTGGATAATGATGTAAAAACAAACATAATGAAAAAATATTTATTTAAAATTAGATACTACTGGCACTTTCAGTATCATCTGTTGTGAAAATGAAAAGCAATTAGTCCAAGAATAAATTACTAAAACCTGCATTTATTATCATGATTACATTTAAATACCATAATAAAAATATAATTTGTAGCCAAAGTTATTAAGAGCCACTGTGGAAGGTCCAAAGAGCCACTTGCGGCTCCAGAGCAACAGGTTGCAGACCCCTGCTCTATTACATAAATATAGTTTTAGCAAAACGGTTCTATGTGTCATCCTACTGGAAGTATCATGTTTCTGGTCTTAGTGTGGTTGTGTGGACGCTCTTTTCAACAGGGGATCTCTGCTGGGAGGCGTGGCTGAGCTGTGAAAGGTGGCACACCTGTTTTGTGTTTGCAGATTTGTTTTTTGAGGAGCTGAAGGAAAGACATTCTTTGACAGGTTGTTAACCCATGTGGCAGAGTCATGCCCTCTCAGTTTGCTGAACAATTGCAGAAGTTCAGTTTCTTAGAAAAATGTACTACTTGTGATTTACCTTCTATTCCTTGTTGATCAAAAGGTTCCCCCTTTCTGTCTCCCCCGCACCTGCCTGCCCGCTTATTACCAGGACTGACATTACCTGCTCAGCTAAACCTCCATCCAGTCTGAACGCTACCAAGGCTGAGCCCCAGTCAGCTGCTGTCATAGCATCCGTTACTCAGAGTCTTGAGTGTGATTTCTGCATGTGGGTCAGAAAACTAAACCAAATCATGACAGGAAGGTAATCCTCAATCCCAGTCTCAAGCATTTTGCGCCCCCTAGCAGGTTGTCTTGCTGTATTTAGCTGGTTTTTCATCTTCCCATCAACTTTACATTAACTGTATTACCAAGGGGGAAAAAAAGGATCAGGATTATGTTGCAATGTTAATTTTCCACTACATATGGCCTTTTGGCTGAGTTAGAAAAGTTAAATTATTGCCGCATCTGCATCTCCAGCATGGATTATAGCTACATGCAAACAGGAGTTCTTGTGATTGTCTTTCAGCAGATGCTTTCTTCTTTTTACTGTATATAAAACAGATTTGTGGGGTGCAATATTGTCCTGTTGACAGGTTCCACCCACCTGAGCTGTGGATCTCTGCAGTTCCTCCAGAGTTACCCTGGGCCACTTGGCCTCTCCTCAGATTAATGGTCTCCTTGCCCGGCCTGCTAGTTTAGGGACACAGTCATGTCTTAAAGGGGACATATCATGCAAAATCCACGTTTTTTTAGCCTTTAAATACATTTTGTTGTAGGAGTGCAGAAAATTTGAATGTAGCCTTTCCAGGTGCTGCGTAGATATCTTTATAATCTGTTTGGGTTGTATTTTTCAAGCTGTTCATTTTTTCTGTTCCCCATTATATTTTTTTGTAACATTTATGTCAGTTTTTGCTGCGGAAATGTTAAACAAGGTCATGGACTTCCAGCTTGCCATTTTTGTTTCTTGCAGCAAATTTATAGTCCAAGCTGAAGGATACTGAAGCTACAAGTGGATAAGTGAAAATGTTTGGTTGTTGGATGTACATTTCACACAAAACTGAAAAGCATATGTCCCTATTATTTGCTGTCTCATTGTGCCATATGCTTTCAAATTTCAGAGGATGGATTTGCACAGTGACAAGCTTCAAATTTTTGGGATATTGTTTTATAACCTTACGTATTAGATTATTGTTAATATAACACCACATTGTGATTGTCTTTCAAAAAAAATCCCAATAAGCTGAGTTGTAACATGACAATGTAAAAAAGTTCAGTGCAAGACCAATAATTAATTAAACTTTTTTCTTATTTTACATAATTTGGATTTAATCATATGCATTTGTTATTGCATGAGCACCCATCTTCCCAACATGATTAGGGCTGTGCTTTAAATTCATGATGCAACAATTTTAAATATGATTTAATTTTTTGAATTTAAGCAAAGTGGTTTAAACAATGAAACTACGAAAGTGTTTATTGAGGGGAAAATATTCAAGTTATTTTTAATCTCAAAAGCTAAACAGACAAAGATGTGAATGGATTTACTAATACCAAGTGGTAATCCATAATTGGTATACAGGAGATTCTAAAAATGCTGTAATTGTGTCTGTGTTGATGTATTTGTGGATTAACACAACAAATATTATTTCTAGGAAATGATTTCTGCTTTTATCAGTGGTTAAATAATTCATCCTGTGTGCAATGATGTCCCTCTATATCATAAAAAACTGCTATTCATATATAGACTCTAGATGCATACGTTTTTTTTAAATGTTAAAAATAGAAATAAAAAGTATTTTTTTTAAATAAATATTGATGAGAAGTTCTTAGTCGACATGTTCATTCTCCAGGACATCCATTGATTATTATTTTTTGCTTCGCCAACCTCCTCTCAAAATAAAAATTAAAAAAGCTTTTTATCCCACTTAACCTTTGAATCGCAAAATTAAACACCTATTCACTTTCAAATCCACCTCCTCTAACTCTATGAACATGGCAAGTAATTTTCTTTGTATTGAGTATCTGGCAGATTATAATCCTGGCTATTTTGAATTTTGGCACCGAACAACCCCACGCTGTTCTCGATTTATAATCCGGCTTAAAGTCTGAGACTCCCCCCCTGCCATCATTTTCATCAGATTTTCCTCATGCCTCATCACTCTGCTCTTCAAAAAGAAACCCACAGCTCGGCCGAAGATCATTTCACCATATGTCATTTTTATTGCATTAAATTCAGTAGCTAAAATAAAATGTGCCTAATGTACAGGAGATTAAATTATCAGAATTGGTGATTAAAAAGGCAACAAAATGACTAATAAACGGATCAATAACTTTCATCTTGACTTGTGAACACTGGATGTATTTAAAATGAACCTAAAGTGAAAGCCAGCTGATGATGCTGGCAGGTGGATGGAGGAGTGAAGGATGAAGGACTGCTCAAGACTCTGGTTAGGACCCCTCTGATGGTTAGACCTAGAGTCCGGCCCACTGCTCACAGTCTAGAAAGAAAAACAAGTCACCTAAACACATTAACTACTATAAGGATGTCATTGTCGTTTCATAAAGCAGTCTTTTTGATTCAGCATAGCGTCACAAAGCAGCAAGTGTTCAACAGCAAGTCAGATTTTACAATCGAACATTATACAGTGAGAGAGGTAAATGCGCAGCAATATGACCCGTCGGGGTTTTGGTGTTGATCACGTGCCCAGGTGAGTGCTTTTAGCCCTTTGACTGCTGCAAGAAACATCCACGTCGATCTTAGTGCATTGCTGGTTTCAAGATGTTTGATTATCCACAGCTGCTTTTTGTTTTTATTCAGTCTCCTTACTGTAAAAACTTTAAAGCGCAAATCACAGAGGTGTAGCTCAATCAATCAGAATATAATCAAAAAGCTATTTTCTTTCACTAATTAAATAATAAAAAGGAAATCATATATTATATAGCTTCATTACACACACACACACACACACACACACACACACACACACACACACACACACACACACACACACACAAACAAACACACAATGATGCATTTATCGCATTTCTGTTAAGTTTGATGATTATGGCTTAAAACTGACAAAGAACCAAAATACAGTTTCTCTGAAAATGAGAAATTACTTTAGACCAAAAAAATGTTTTTACTGCAGAAAAGTTATATTATGGTCCTTATAATCACGGAGAAGACTGCTGACTTGATAGTTGTCCAGCAGACAATCACACACACCCCCATAAGGAGCGTAAGCCAGAATGGTCATTACAACAAATTTTGTGAAGAAATTAAATATTGTCATTAAATCCAATCCATTCAATGAATAAAGAAAGAACAAGGTTGCTGTTAGTTTTTTTGGGAAAATAAGTGTAATAATGATTAAAAGAAAAAAAATATTTGAAGATTTCTAAATCAACACAGTTTGATTTAGAATAAAACAACAGACACTAGACTTCAATGGTGCAGATGACCTGAAGGCAGGTATTAGAGCAACATGGCCCTTTTCAACACCTCACCGGTATGCATGAGCAATTATCGTACCATTTATGGTTATTGTGAATCTTTGTTTTATTATCAATAGAATTTAGATTTATCATGAAACTAATTTCAATACGATGGTGTTTCCAAAAACGTATAACTTAAAGTGTTGTTGGGATTATTATCTTTACAATTTTTTCCAACATTGGTTCCATTACGGCAGAAATGTCCAAATTTTTAAGAATAAGATTACATTCAGTTATTTTGTGTTGTTTAGAGATAAAATCACATTACCTGATGTAACTGGAGTCTTGAATAGCCTGTTTAATAATTGATGAGATGAACGTTTTTAAGAGTACTAGTACTAGTTGTGTTTTAGGGGCTATGACTGCAGTGATAGTGATAGTTTCCAACCATACAATCTACAAAACACTGCAACAGATTTTTAAATAGTTTCTATCGTCACTTTTAATATTATCACAATAACTACCCCAATCATGGCAAACTTTTAAGTCCAAATCAGCCATCCCTGCTCAGTAGAACCCATAGGCTGAACTCATGCAAAAATAACCTGGAGAACTTAAAGTGTAATTCACCCCAAAATAAACTTGTTTAGTTCTACAATATTTGTCTTAAAACCGTCTCAGTGCTGCCCTCTTAGGGTTGAATGGTGGCTACTGCAGTTGTATTTTCCCAGTGCTTCAAACGGTACACGCTTTCATCATCATAACCCCTGTGTTCAGGTATAAAAGTATCTCAGTCAGACAAATGGCACTGTGGTGAGCTAAACTCGATTTGGAATCGCAAGCATTGGGAGCATTGGGGGCATTGATCGATAGCCTTTAGCGTTTGTCGCCCTTGGCACTCCATGTTTCAACATGTCACTTTCCCTCATTGTGACCATAGCCCTGCTTAACACCCCCACTCTCCCCACCCCGACCCTCGCGCTCAACCTCACATTTAGCCGAGTCTTTTGGAACTGGCCACTTGGGCCGTAATTTTAAAAAGTTATTTGGGGGTGGAATTATGCCTTTACATTGGGGTGAATTATACTTTAAGTATTAAGTGCATATACTGTACTGTATGCCATAATCACAATTTACTCAAATAAAGACTTGTAGAGTCATGGTAGAGTCAATGATTTTTCTGGAAGGTTCCCCGTCCCTCTATGAATAACTGCACATGCGCAGGACCATCTTACCTGCGCTTCCTCTCCTCAGGGGAATCCCATGAAAAGAATCTCCGAAATCAGCTCTGGTCTTATTTCTTTCTACTAAGGCCTTCCTCTTCTTCTCCTAAACTTGCACACGGTTAGCTTCTTGCATGTTCAAAGTCTACGGTGAGAGTAGCGGAGCTACAATGAACGGTTAACACCAAAGCTAACCGCTAAGCTAACCGCTAAGCTAACTGGATACATAAACACTAGAAGTGCGCAGCCAGCAAGCAGAAACTAACAAGGAACGAGCACGCACACTGGCGTTACGTGAGCGCGTCAGAATGACTGGCATGTGGGACAACCAATAGATAAGGAGATAACCCTGGAACTTGAGGGACAGAGGAGAGTGAGAGCAGGAACAAAACTCTGACCAAGCCCTGCCCTTCGGTGCGAAGGGCAGGGCTTGGTCAGAGTTTTTAGAGGCTTGTAGCTTTCAAAGAGGTAAAAAAAATGTAACCTCCTTTTTCTGAATACATAATATATTGACTACTTTCATAATAGAAGGACCTTTTTACCCAGTATAACAAAAACTGTTTCTGAATAAGATTACCAACTATAGCTTTACGTGTTATGAATCTAGATGCAAAATGACTGTTTCTGTTATATTCTAATTGATTGACGTACACCAGTAAAAATACCTTTATATGGCCATAAAAACACAGAATATTGCATACTATGCTCATGGCACACAAACCATCACCACAGCTTGATTTTTGTCTTGTCTGCTCAACCACACATTCTAATCCCACCCCAGCCTGAACCCCCCCCTCCCACCCCCCACCCCACCCAGACTGACATTGTTACATTCATCGCTTTGTTTTTATTTATTTTTTTCCTAATGCAGTCTGATCAGTGTGACCCATTTGGGTGTGCAATATTGCTGAGAAAGCTTTCTTTCTTGGAAGACACGCTGTGTTCAAACCTTTTGAGCTGCAGCGATCTCTGAAACGAGCAAAGTGCACAGTCTGTAGCGGCGTACATCTCCGTACAGGAGGTCGAACAGGTGACCCGGCCTTCACACTGCACTCCCAGCGCTCTCCGGGAAGGATATTAACAGAGGGAAGCAACTTTTGGTTTCAATCATAAACTGAATATACAGTTGTGGATATTTTTCTTCAGCTAAAGAGGTGCAGCTAAAAAAAGGTAACCAAAATAACTGGCTGAACAGTAAGGTTTGAAATAAATAATGATAACAAATCACAGAGAAAGGTTAGAATATATTATAGTATATATAAGAATTGATATTTTTGTCAGGTCTTAAATATATACCCAATAATAGTTTTGGGTTTTATCATCGTATTGAAAATGTTCTGTAGAAAAAATATGCTTTTGTCTGTCATCCGCTCTGATTAAAAACTAAACCGATCTCTCATCTGATTAAAACAACAAACTCCCCAGCACTGAATTCAACATTAAAACATGCCAACATGGAGGGGTTCCTCTGATGCTCAGCAGCTAAAGGAGGATGTGTCTGACACTCACAAGTTAGAGGGAAGTTTGGACTGTTTCTGTTCACTGTCCAACACTTTGGCCGGAGGCTCAGGCCCTGATTGTGTCCGACTGACAGGAGCGCCCTGACCCGGGATTGGAGTGTAGGGTTTATTGACTGCCATGGGGGAGGGGAAGCCCCCCGCTGCCCCCTCCGAGGAGCCGCTCCCAACCGAAGGCTTTTCCTGGTGTAAATAGCTGTAAGAGCCTGAGATTGTCTTTATTTCCTGGGTAAAGAGATCCGCCGAGGACTCTGTTGTCTCTCTCAGAGTGGAAGCCCCCCTGTCCTGGCATGAGCTCTGAAAGGGCATGGAGCTGGGAAAGCTGGTATTGATGGGCTGCTCACTGTGGCGAATCGTTCGTGCCTTCGCAGGGCTCTGTGTAACGGGGCTGTAGTGAGGAGGGGTGTAGCAAGGCGAGGCGTCGGCCGAGCCGTACTGGGCCAGGGAGGCGAGGGCCGAGTGCTCGGCAAGAACCTGCGGCAGGAAAACCGACTGCAGTCCTGCCAGGGTGTGCTGGGCCAGAGAGGCTGTGACCCCGGTTCCACCCACTGATGGAGACGGATTGATCCCCACCGGCGGCTGCCTGCTGGTTACGATGGGAAAATGTGGGAGGTTGATGTTGCTGGATGTGCTGCTCACTCTGTTTAGGCTGGAGGGGTGACAGGTCTGCTGCAGCTGGCTCAGAATGGGGTTAACCGAGCTGCAGATCAGGGGGCTGATGGCCGGGGCCGGAAATCTTCCCGCCAGCTTCCCCGGTGCCCCCTGTTGGAGTAAACCCAGAGGTTGAGGCGGTGTGGTCATTGCACCGAGGTAGGGCTGAGGGTGGAGCTGTGCGGAGCAGGTGTAGGAGACGGTGGCCTGACTCAGGGGGAACACTGGAGTCATGCCACAGTGGGGAGGGTGATAAAGGGGCTGAGGAGTGGGCAGAGGGGTCACTGGCTGCAGGCTGCTTGTAAAGATGGGCTGCGACATCACAGTGGGTGACAAAACTCCAGAGGAATGATGCTGGGGGAAAGCGAAGCCTAATGTGCGAGTCTCACCCCCAGATCTAGGTTTAGTTGCCCCAACAGGCGAACCAGGAACCGAATCATAGGTGCTAGAGATGTTCCCTCCGATGTGCACCCTCCTTGAATGGCTGTGGTCCTTCATGGAGCCAGACCCAGGAATCAGAGGACCGTGGAAGAGGATCGGAGGCAGCTGGGGGTGGTGGGCCAAAGCCAGAGCCAGTGGCGTGGTGGCAGCAGCAGCCTGAAGCGGGGCCTGAACCAGTGGGGTCCAGATGAGAGGAGTGGGTGATGGGGGAGCAGTGGGAGGGTTTAAACTTGGTGAAGTGCTGCTTTGGATCAGCTGCGTGCACTGGGCCATGTCACGATCATGCTGGACTATTCTTTGGATGATTTCTGTCTCGTGGAGGTTTAATGTGCCAGAACTTTGGTGATGCTGGACTTTATGCTGAAGAATCGAGTTCCTCTTTCCTGTGAAGATAGAAGAGGAAAAGACCATTCAGCTGAACAAATGAATACCATAAACTCACCACCACCGTAGCCTTGTCTGTTAGAGCAGGGAGCTCACATTTACAAACGATCATTCAGAGATCAATTGGTCAGAGATTGGAGATTTTACGAAGGTAGGTCATATACAGAAAAAAATTCAAACTCTAAAAATTACCTTTATCTCAGATCCTGTGACACATTTCTTTTGTTTTATGTGTTATGGTCTTTGGACGAAAATCAGAATCCGTCTAAACTGGAATTGAGGGATTAGGTCAAGTAAACTGGGGAAACTTTGAGGGAATTTAAATTGTACATATTATATATTATTTATTACTTAATTAAAATAGAGAGTAAAATGATAGTTAGTGTCTCTTCTTCAACACACACATCTCAAACAGTGTCTTCGTATTAAAGACACGATGATGAGAAAATTCTTGATGATGAGAAAATTGTTAAATTAAACAAAACTTCTCCAGTGGAAACTTATATATTGCCAAATGCCAGCAATACACTATACTGTTTGTTGCCTTACATTTGAGCATACTGTTTTTAAACTTTTGTATACTGTAAGCTTTATTTTTCCCACTTGTACTATGAATCATAAAGGGACAGGAAGTAATCATATACATAAAAAAGTTACCTTTTTTGTTAAGAAGCCAATTCCCTAAATTAAAATATAAGAAAATAAGATTATTTGTAGATGAACTCATTATGAAAACATCAGATTTATTAATTCCAATCTTATCTACCACTCTGCTTACTACTGGTCCATTTATAGAAAAGGCAAAAAATAAATAAAAATAATCCCCATTTACTGCTAATATTGATTTGTTAGAATTCCTTTTTTGGTTTGAGTTTCTAAAACCCTACATGCCACCTTGTTCTCTGACATCAGCTTTGCTGAGAAATAGATCTCCAGCATCACAGATCCTCTAACATGCTAAACATTGGGCAAAAGGTGATCATTCCTTGATTCAGACCAAACCCACCCGCACTTTCGTTACCAGAAAACTCGTCACAACAAAGCACACAGTTCCCTTTAAAGTCCCAGGATCAAACAAACTGCAGCTTTACATTTGTGGTTTTAGGACAGAAAAGAGATTTTTCCTGACTTCACTCCTTAATGACTAGTTAACATAAAGACAGCCTCAGCCTCATGTGGACGTTTTCTACAGATAGCTTGGGACAATTTCTTCTAATCCCACTTACTGTATGGTATGCAGTGAAAAAATAAGAATGCCTACTTGTCCGTTCTTTTTTTAGCAGTTCTAATTGTTTTACATGTTTAAATTATTACTCTGAATGCAGATATGAGAAATGCATATTTGGCTATGTCACACGGTCAGTTTTGACTTTGCTTTTGGAGTCCTAGACTTTCAGCTGGGATGATAAAAACAGATTTGCATCCTGTCCTCCTGTTTGTCTCTACAGTCATTTTAACGTTTGCAAAATAAACAGTTTCTGAAAACATGCTATTAATTGATTCTCTGTGAATTAGTCTATTTTTTTGTTGCCTTTTTCCTTACATGCATCCCTTGAGTTTGGGGGCTGCACAATTCTGAAGATGCTGCGACACAAGGACTCAATGTCAGTAAGAAGAAGGAGGAAAAGTTCAAATAATAACTTTGGAAATCCTTCAGAAATATTTTTAACCCCAGTTTATAAAGATACTAAACTTACTTTTATACAGTTAAGCCAAAAATTATTCACATCCCTGGAAGATTTAGGTTTAACATCATTTTTAAAATGTTCATGTTTTTACTGTACACTGTACATGATGGAATATAAAGACCAAGGACCACAGTAGATCTCACATGCCCCAAAAAGCTGTGAATAAAAGAGACCTGGAGAGCCTTACTCCTTTTACCCTTTTACTTTTTTTTTCTTGGGAAACTAGAGGTCTGTGAGGATTCTCCAAAGTTTCTGAATTAACTTACATATACAACACCAAAGACCTGGCAACAACTCACCAATACGGTCCAGCCGGTCGAGGGCAACGGCCTCAAAGGCCCTCCTCATCATGGGATACTCCTCCAGAACCTCGTTGAAGTTGTCTACAGACAGAGAATACAGCCGGCAGTAGTTGTCTGCTCGAACGCTGGCCGTCCTTCTGCCTCGGGTCAACAAGCAGATCTCTGCAGAGTAAAAGTTCAAATATTTGTACGCAGAGTCCAAGAAATGTATTAGCAGAAGAGAAAAGAATAGCAGGGATCATTGACTTAAAGCATTGTATAATAAGTTCCCTCTCTTTATTAAAGTGTTTGTGTTTCACAGCCATGGCGTTCACGTTGTTTTAGATCCATTTCCAAAAGTAAAGTAAGAAACAGTCCTATTAGCGTAAGACGATAAAACATGGACCGCCTGATGCCTCTGAACCCCCACAGATGGAGCTCTTAATGCAATGTTTGCAGCTTACAGTGTGTCCTGACCTCATCTGTCATGCCAGATCAGAAAAATAAAATAATGCCCCATTAAAAAAGAGAAAGAAAAAAAAACACGAACCATGACACATGAATCTTGTTTTTTTTTTCCCAGGACAATACAAAACATGCTCTTACTGCCTTAATTTTCTCTTTTCTTTGTGGGAATTTGATCTTATTTCTATCTTGAGTTCTGCTTCAGCACATTTCTTTTTGCTTCACACGTGCAGGTTTTTAATCTTGTCTCACATTATGTGTATAAGTCACACCACTTCCCCTGTAATGTATGCCAATGTACATTAGAAATTCTTCTCTCAACTTTTTCACCAGCTTGTTTATTCCCAGTCACAGTAACGTTTGCAGGCGCGTGCCTCCGCTGCCCACCTTAGCAGGTTGAGGTGGAGCAAACGAGGAGAAAAGGACAGGGAAGTTGAGGCTTTAAGCTTTAAACAAAGGGCAAAACTCCACAGATGGACATAAAGATCGCCGAGCTTTGCTCCTCTTAGTCCCGAGGCCTTTTAAGGAGATGACGATTTTAACCAGCCGTAACGGTCGGGCAAGTTAATCTGTTGAGTGCCTGTGCAAACTAAATCAAAACAAATCTTACAATCACCATTCCTTAGCACACATTAAAACTGCCCCCCCCCCATCCTCTCCTCCCTCTCCATGTAGTGCCCAGCGAGGTGCGCCCGGGCTTCACCTCCAAAATAAGAGCCGTCTGTCAGCTTGGTGTCCTTGGTGCTCTTGGTGATGACGCTGACGACGCCGTGCTGGATGAAGTACATCTTCTTCCCGATGGTACCCTCCCTGATGATGTAGTCGCCCGGCTGGAAGACCTCGAAGCGCAGCTTGGTCAGCATGGAGGTGACAAAGTTGGGGTCGGCGTGGGCGAACAGAGGCATGGAGGCCACCAGTTTGCGACAGTTGAAGTTGATGATCTCCTGAGGAGGACACAGGGAAGCAGCGCTTATTAATGGCTTTATTTTTTTTTTTTTTTGAAGTGGCGGGGGCATTCACAAGGCCTGCGCCGGTGCGCGTGTATATTTCAATCATTATAAAAGCAGCTTAGCGCTCCGTTAATAAGGTTCTCGGCCCTCGTACGGCTGTTACTAATCAGATTACAAGACTATTAACATTATCATGGAAAGTAAGGCAGCCATATTGGATTATATCAATAATTATCTGAGCATCATTTAGAACGGGATGCTCTCATTTAGACCCACATGTTCCAGCTTATATAAATCAAAACTTTCAATAGGCCGTGTTTCTCCGGATGAAAGCTGACCTCTCGCAGCGGCTCGTTCAGCTCCTCCAGGATGCTCTCCTCGTCGAACATCTTCCCCTGATAACGGTGCTCGTAATAGTCGTGGATTCTCTGCCTCATGTCGGCGGGGAGCTTGTGGAAGGACATGTACTGCTCCACTTGTTTGTACTGTGACGAGACAACAACATATGAACTTTTTGAGCCTTTTCATGACCATGGTAACAGCAGCTTTAAAGCAACTGCTTCTCCTGCAAAGACAAAATGCAAAGTCATGTCAAAATGAATATATTAACCTGATTAATGTGCTGGCTCAGAGGTGGACTATAATGTATCTCATTATGTTAACAGTCAACTGTCAGGCCATCTGTGAAACCTGCTCACAGTGCTGCGTTGTGGCTCTGCAGGCTGCTGCTAATGACATTAACCAGCGTGTCCTTCAGCAGTGTACCCTACCAGCAGAGCAGCGCCAATGATCACAGCACCCAGTGTACGCATGCCGTTTCCTGCCATAAGCCCCTGCTCCGCTGCTTTTAAATCTGCGCCGTATCTGTCTCCTTTTATCCGTCACAAAGGAACATCAGCAGACGTGTACATCTAATAGTGAGTTCACTCATCCCCTGGTCGTTCCTCGTCTTCTGGGCGTCTTTGTCTCATAGAGACACCAAAAAAACAACAACAGTAAAGCTCCTGTTGTCCACTATGAATATCTAAATAGACTTTAGGTGTGAAAATTAATTATGTTAATCAGGTATTGAAGTGTTATTTCCTCTAGTGAAAATACAGATTTAAACCAGATACAAAAATTGGCAATTGTATTAGTATGTCCATATAATACATACATCACCAGTTTTTTTTTTTGTTTTGTTTTTTGTAGCTTTTGTCATGTTACAGCCAGAAACTGCATTGTATTTTATTGGGATTCCATGAGCCAGATCAACATGAAGTAGTGCATAATACATAATTTTCAATATTTTTTTCTTTTGCAAACAATAATAATATAATTTCAAAACAGCATTTGGCCAAGGAATCCAAAATACTTCTTAGAACCTCTTTTATCTGCAATTACAGCCGGAGTCTTCTGAGATATATCTCTACAGCTTTACACATCTGAAGATTAAAATTCTTCTTATTGGCAAAGTTGCTCCAGCTCAGTCAGATTTGATGGAGAGGATCTACAAACTTCCATTTTCAGGTCCTTCCACACATTCCTAATTGGAGTCATATCTGGACTTTGATTGTTCCAGTCTAACGCATGAAGATTCTTTGATCTAAACCATCCCATTGTAGTTTGTGTGTTTAGGATTGTTGTGCAGCAGGAGGGTTAACCACCACCCTAGCCATGAGTCTTTTGCAGCCTTGAGCAGATTGTCTCCCAAGGCTGTTCTGTATTTAGTTTTATCGATCTCTCCATCAACTCTGACTAGTTTCCCTGTATCTGATGACATGTGATTCACTTTTGTTATATAAGCCAAAAAGTTTCATTTTGCTATTGTCAAGACAGAGCCCCTTCTTTCACATGCTTGCTGTGCCTCTTACATGGACAGCTGCTCCCTGTAAATAGCACCTTTTAATGTTATTCCAACAGTGACTTTCTTCTTATCAGTACAAAATAAGATTTTTCAAACGGGAGGCTAATAGTTGACCCGTCAACAGGATGTTCCAGAGTGAACACTAAATTATTTTAGCTGCATTAACTTGGGAGTAATCTACGTTCACACCACACTGTTTCTGGGATTTTCCTTTTGAAAAGTGTCTTTCATAATGTGCTTTTTTTTTTTCAAGCAAGCATCAGATTTCAGGAATTTGCATTTTCAAATAAACTATTTCACAATGCCATGTATCAGCTAAACCTGTTCAATAATCACAAATTCTGTAGATGAAAATGTCCTCAGGAATTCTAATTATATATGTTTTAAGGAAGTAATCCATCAATCAGAGGAAAAAAATGCCACCTCTCCTCTGAGCTTCTCTGGTCTGATTACTGGAAAATCAAGACTTTTTTTTTCTGCACATGTTTTGCATAAAAAGCTGAAAATGTATGCTTTTCCCAGCCTGTAAAGACATCAACCAACAGCATATTCTTAGACGCACTTTATTTTTGTTTTGAGTTTAATCCATATAAAAGCTAGTGACATATGCCTGGATGTATAGATGGGGATGACACTGTAATCCCTTATTTTTTTCCTGCCTGATCAGTACATTTCCGTTTTAAGGATACAGTTGCTTGAAGACATCCAAATATTTAAACAGACTACAAGCCTCACGAGAAAAAGGAAAAAAAAAACTCACCTTTTCTTGGTACTGCCTCCTTGAAGAGTCCAGGGACTGAATGAGAGCTGTGGCATGGCCCACAAACATGGCAAAGCAGGTGGCGCCCACGATCATGCTGAGAATTGTGAGCCAGACGTCGCCCATGCCGATGGGTGGGTACAGGCCGTACCCGATGCACAGCATGTGACTCATGGCTTTAAACAGGGCATAGGAGTACTGCTGACCCCAGGTGTCGTTCTGGTGGAGATGTGGAGGCGGAAAGAGAAAGTTTGTCAGTAAATATGCAGCGGCGCTACTGTAGCATTGTGTCTGTGGGAGCTTTGTTGGGAGCTTAACATAAAGAGTGCAGGTGGTGGGCTTTTTATCCTGCCTGTTGGGAACCAACGCTGCATTTATTTAGTGCTCCTAACAACATGGCAGCAGTTACTTTAGCTTCTGTTTTACCAATTAACACACAGAGTATCAGTTCAGCTGTGGATCCCGAAAAAATGCCCAAGAAAACACATTGTTTACATTATATCTTTAATTATTCGAAGAAAGAGTAAAATATTTAGCCAATGAACACTAATATCTTATATATTACATGAGGAGGAGTTTGTAGGCATGAGTACAACATAAAGTGTTCCCAGGATTACTTTCTCATCTTTTCGTTTGAAAAGAACCCAATCTGCCTCCTAATTCACTTACCACCATCTTGTTTCGAGTGACCCAGCAGTCGGGAGGGAAGTCCTGCAGCATTGGCACCAGGAACTGCAGACAGCCGTCCCAGTGGCACAGCAGCAGCATCATGCCAATCAGGTTCATGATTCGCACCATAGCGCTGGCAAGATCGTATGTCATGTGAAAGACCTATGAAAGAGGTAACGAGCAGGATGACGAGACGTGTTGAAACACACAAACTTTAGCTGGGATACTTAGCTCTCTCCCCCCGGCCATTTTAGGATTTTAGAAATACATGAAGTGCCACACCGGTCTTAATCTTTTTTTTTTTTTTTTTTAAGCAGAAAAGCCTGTTTTATGGGTTTTAATCTGTTATTATGTGGAGTGTGCGTGCATTGTTTGTGTCAAACAAAAGCTAAAAACTAAAGATGCAATGAGAAATTGGTGTGTGTGACTGGAAACTGCATATTTTTAGCATTATTAACCCTGACTAATGCCATTGCTATGGAAACATCACTGGATGGACCATACTAAACGCTGACAACAGCTCACTTTTGTTTGGTCGCTGTTACAGTCAGAAGAGTTTAAGTTAGCATCAATGAGTCCATCAATGAGTCCAGCATCAACGAGGGGCTTAAAGATAATGTCAGAAGAAGCACAAAGATGGAAGAAACTATGTAAAAGGAAAACTTATACAATAGTATCTTGACTTACGAATGTCCCGTTAACAAGGTTTGGAGATGCTAGCTTTCAGTAGATGTTTTATTTTATGCTGAGAACTAAAATTTGGTTTACAAGCAATCTTCAGATACACCCCATCACTTGTTGATGCAGGGAACTCCTTCGTCTCCTTTGTACAGCTTGCAGTGAAAGCATCAGTGTTGCGCTTTCATTTATGCTGCAGTTGTTTTACAAAACTATGCTTTCCAAGCATAAGCCCAACCATAGTAAGGAAAGTGCTGAGCAAAGGAAGCACTTTCTTGAATGCATTGCATTCAAGAAAGCAATTACCGCAAAACATGACGAAGGTGTGGGTGTAATCAACTTGACGAAGCACTACAAGCATAGCACTTCTACAGTTTTAGGCATGCCAAAGCAGAAAGAGACAATACAGAGCATAAAGCCAGCCAAGATCATTAAAAGGATTTCCCATGCAGTGGATATCTATGTATGATAATATAAAGAACCTGCTGATGTGTGGTTGATGGACGCGCAGCTTGCAGGAGATCCCATGACAGAGGCTATAATCTGCAAGAGGGCATGAGCTATTTACGCTGATTTGCTGCAGTAAACCTCGGGCACTATGACAAACGAGGCATTGTGTGAGCTATCTAGAGCAGGGGTCCATCCATCCATCCATCCATTCAACGTCTTCCGCTTATCCGGGGACAGGTCGCGGGGGTAGCAGCTTCAGTAGGGAGGCCCAGACGTCCCTCTCCCCAGCCACTTGGGCCAGCTCCTCCGGAGGAATCCCAAGGCATTCCCAGGCCAGCCGGGAGACATAGTCCCTCCAGCGTGTCCTGGGTCTTCCTCTGGGTCTCCTCCCAGTGGGACGTGCCCGGAACACCTCACCAGGGAGGCGTCCAGGAGGCATCCTGACCAGATGCCTGAGCCACCTCAACTGGCTCCTCTCGACGTGGAGGAGCAGCGGCTCTACTCCACTTCCAGAATTTTCAAAATAGGACCGGCATTTGGTCGCAGAGTAAGCGGCGACTGCAAGATGAAGCCGCTGTTTGTTAATCATTCGGAAATCCCCAGAGACTTTAAGTCATATAAGTTTCTGGGGGTAAACAATTGTGCCTTATGGGGAGGGCAAACCCAACGACGCGGGTCACTCAGTAGTTCTTTATGGCATGGATGTATTTGGTCTTTGGTCCTGATGTTAAGAAATATTGCCTGGAAAATAGCATACCCCTGCAAGTCCTTCCTGTCCTCATCCAACAAACCTGAAAAAGGACATCCTCAAAGAGTTCAAGTCTATAAAGGTTCTCCACCCAAAACCACCCCTCTGCTGGAGCCAATCGACCAGCAGGCGGTTTCTAACTTCAAGGAGATCCTCACCAAGCACATGTTCCACCGTTGCTTTGAGATGATGGAGAGCACAAACCTCACCTTTTGAGAGTTTTGGAATGACCACTGTAACATCATGATATGCCTCAGAATGATTGATATGGCTTGGCAGGGTGTTACAAACAGGACCTTGACCTCTGCGTGGAAGAAGCTGTGTCCTAAGGTTGTGTCTAAAACAGACTTTGAAAAGTGTGTATCCTTCCGCAAGTCCCTAGGCCTGGACACGGATGAAGGTGACATCAACAAGCTCATGGAGGAGCACTCTGAGGAACGGACAAGTGAGATAAAAGAAATGCTGTGAATATTGGAGAAGCTTTCAGAGTTTATTCAAACGAAAGAACCAAGAAAAACTACAACTAAACACACGACACCCTGCCTAACTCACTTCAAAACCTTTCTGAGAGGGATGATGAGGGATGATGAGCTTTTGTTGAAAACCCCTGCAGATAAAGTGAGCAAAGTGTAGCAAAATGGGAAAAGCCCTGCTAATAAGATTCAGGTATTTAGTTCAGCCTTTCTCCTCCACCTCCTGTAGCATCTACAATTCATCTGCTCTCCAAAGTAAATTATGCAAATTATACTTAATAAAACCAGTTCACTGCAGTACATTCTATTGTATTGTGTTCATATACTTTATTCCTTTTTTTATAAGTACATTCTTCAAATCTACGGTTTAAGTAATAGAGAACAAAAATATAAAATCTTAGATTTATTTTTAGTTCAGTTGCCAGACGTACAGTTATAGATCTGCTCTGTCATTTAGCTCACTTTGCACCCTCCCACATAGGTCTCCAGTAAGTGGGGTGTAGCCTTAGAAATAACAATAGAATCTGATCTGTGTTTAGACTGCATCAAGGTGAACCTTTTCAAAATATTAGCTTAATCTAAACCTTCTGCCTATGCATGTATTGCAGTCTTTTAAGAATGCTATGATTAAACCTTTATTTCGGAAACCTGGTTTCAATCAATGAACCAACCTACCTCTAATTTTTCTTTTCTAAAGGTGTTGGAAAAAACTGGTCATGGCTTCAGATATCAGAGCTGTCTATATGCTTTTCCTCTTAGGTCTTAGTACTGCATTTGCTACAGTTGATCACAACATTCTCTTACAAAGGCTTGTATATACTGTAGAAATCAAGGGAAAAGCACACGGTTGGTTTAGATCTTAATGGACTGACAGATTCCAGTTTTCCCATGGTCTTCACACACCAGGGTTGCTTGTGGAGTACCACAGGGTTCAATGGATGCTGACAATGTGCAGCTATAATTATCTTTAAATCCTGATGAATTAAATCAGGTAGACCACAGGCATGTCTTGAAAATATAAAGGCCTGGATGACTTTTTAATTTTGTGCTTTTTTAAATTCAGACAACACAGAAGCTGTCATCTTTGGACAAGAGTTTTTGGAAAACAAACTGCTTTGTAAACACCTTTTCTTGATGGCAATAATTTGGCATCTGGTGACAATGCAAATAACCTTGGTGTAATCTTTGACCAGGACTTGTCCTTTAAATCCCATATTTAACAAGTTCCTAGAACGTATTTCAATTACCTCTGAAATTTTCCCAAAATTACAAATATTCTACCCCAAAGTGGCGCAGAAAAAATATTCATACATTTTTTTTTTTTAACTTTAAAGCTGGACTACTGAGTTGTGCTCTCTCGGTCCATACAAGGGTAGGGAAAACAATCTTCTCTTAATCTGCGCCATTATCTTTAACAGGAACTAAAACTGATTTTATGACTAGTTTAAAAACGCTTGCAAAAATGTCAGAAAGTAACCGCTCTTATTCTTGAATCTTCGTTTTAATTTGTTCCTTAATTATTATTTTAAGCATTGTCAAACAGTTTTTAGTCTTGCACTGTTCTGTACAAGTTTTTACATGTCCTAATAAGTTTCTCTTGTAAATGAGAACCTGTGACTCAGTGAGAATACCTGTATAAATAAAGTATTGGAAAAATAATTAAATAACTAAAGTAATAATAATAATAAAAACTTACTATCAGGAAGTCTAAACCTTTCTCTTAAAAAGCCTTAAACTGATCCAAACTGCTACAAAAAGTGACAAGATCTTTCCAGTTTCAGATTTTCTTCATTAAATCCAGAAAATGTTTTATAAAAAAATCTGCTTCTAACGTATAAAGCCCTTAATAATCAAGCTCCATCATATATCAGAGCTCTGATTACCCCGTATGTTCCTAACAGAGCACTTCGCTCTCAGACTGCAGGTCTGCTGGTGGTTACTAGAGTCTCTAAAAGTAGAATGGGAGGCAGAACCTTTAGCTATCAGGCTCCTCTCCTGTGGAACCAACTCCCAGTTTGGTCCCTGAGGCAGACACCCTGTCTACTTTTAAGACTAGGCTTAAAACATTTCCTTTTGACAAAGCTTATAGTTATATTGGCTTAGGTTATCTCTATAGTTATACTGATTTAAGCTGCTGGAGGACATAATGACCATTCTCATTCCTGTGCAAATCATCTGGGTCATGGTGATTGCAAGCAGGCTTAAATCGGACGCAACCGGACTTTGACTGATCTAAAATGACCTCTGTCCTTTACCCTGGGCTTCCACTGAACGTGGATGCATCGCGGGAGCGGCGCGTCACGGCTAATCGTTGCAACTCTAGTCAGTCAGAGTGGTTCCACCCAGCGAGTCGTGACTCATTTCCCAAGAGTCCCAGAAGAATCATACCATTTTATATGTTACCACTTTTATATGATACCCTTTTATAAAGACATTAGATAAAGATTTTTTTTCTGTTTGGAAAAGTTATACCATGTCTTCATTACCAGAAGTATTTACAAGAGCCAAATTTGTTTTGTTTTCAAGGTGAAGAAAAGGTTGTGTATCCTTTCTTCAGTCAGCTGAGTGGCACTCCTCTATGCTCAATACCGTCAAAACTGTTTCTCTGGTGTCTCATTAAAAGGATTTTGAACTTTAGGGGCCGTTGGATAATAAATTGTAGGGGTTTAAACCCTTGACTCTTATATTATGAGTATGTTATGAAGTATGCCTTGATATCGGTTTCCAGCCCATGCCAACTTTTAATTAAAACAAACAAAATATCCATGAACACCTGTGAGACGAAACCTAAAAAAATAGGTAAATAAAAAAATGTGAATATTAATAAAGTTGTTTAAGAGAAATCTGCAATTCAGTATGAGCATACTAAAGCTTTGCAAAAAGCAGAAATCAGCAGTAAAATTCCAGCCTCCGCAAGGTACTTATTATGGAGCAACGTTGAGTGCTTGCAGCCTTTTCTCAGAAAAAGAAAGAATAAGTGTTAATATAGGCAAATATAAAAACGGTAACAGAGAAATGTTTCTGTGTAATGGTTTAAAAAAAGAATTTAGGAGCAACACTAAAGAAAAACAAATAATATTGTTAAATAAAAACATATTGCACCCCTACAATAGATTACCACCCCTACAATAGAGACTGAAAAGCTTCCAGAACAAATTAATCAATTAATATACTTTATTAATGCAAAACGGTGTATGCTACACTGCTGCCAAAATTCAGTCAAGCTATTTTGAAACCTTTAAATCAGGGTGAAATATAAAATGAAGATTACAGTCATCTACCTCTTCCCACTGGTGGATGTAGCGAATGAGTCTGGAGAGGCGCAGCAGTCGCAGCAGACTGAGGATCTTGGTGAACCGGACGATCCTCAGGGCCCGGGCTGTCTTGTAAAAGTCCGAGTCGATACGAGTTTCCACGATGAGGAAGATGTAGTCCACAGGTATAGAGGAGACAAAGTCCACCACAAACCAGCTCTTCAGGTACTTGATCTTGATCTGGTGCGGGTCCAGGATGATCTCCGTGTTGTCCTCCTTGACAATGCCGGTGCGAAAGTTGAGGACGAGGTCCAGGAGAAAGAAGGTGTCTGACACAACATTGAAGACAATCCACGGCGGTGTGTGCTCGTCCTTGAAAAAGGTGATGCCCACGGGGATGATGATGAGGTTCCCCACCATCAGCAGAAGCATGGTCAGGTCCCAGTAAAACCTGAAACAGAGATGAAAATAAGACAACGTTTTCCCTAAAGGCGAAAGCTTGCCGACTGTGTGTGCGCGGTCACAAACTCAGTTCAGCTGTTACACACACAGGCGGTCTTTGTGATGCTCTTGTATTGATAAGGCCCCTTCTCTTCCTTGATTATAATTTGTTTGGTTTTGCTTAAAATGTAAGAATATAAACTGAACTTGCATGCCTTAAACATAAAAACTACTTGAATTAAATTTTTTTTTGAAACCCAAATTTGTTATTTCTGGGGAGGTAAGCTTGCAGTTCAGGCAGAAAAAAAACAGACAAATAGAGCTCCAGCTAAATGCATTTTGTCACTTCTAACTTTTCTCTCAAAAATTACAAAGGTAAGCAGTTAAATTAGCGGCACACATGTTAGCTTTAATTTACATGATTGAAGATTTTGTCAGCTGATGTTCAAAATATATTTTAAGGGGCGCACCAACCATGCAAAGCTTTAAAAGTGACCAAAGTTAAGAACCTATTATAAATGGACCACTTCACAGTCAACATGTAATTTTTTTATTTTTTTTTTATTTTTTTTGCTTTTATTGTAACTAAGAGCATTACAATATGAGAATGAGCGCAGCTTTTTTTTTTTTAGGACTCCACCATAATAAACCACATTAGTAAATATTATTCTATCTGCTGAAAGAATTCAGGACCCATCCATCAATCCGTCCATTTTCCAACACGCTTTACCCCTTGTGGGGTCACATGGTGTTGCTGGTGCCTATCTCCAGCTATCGCAGGGCGAATTCAGGACCCACATATTTATTTAAAATCTTAATACCAGACAAAATCTGATAAACAACCAAATAGCGATAATGTGAGCGCTTCAAAGTCAATTCAAAATATTTAGGTGAAACACAATTACCAGTTCATCATCGCCAATCTGGCTGAATGTATCTTCTTGTGAAGGGTTAACTTGCAAAGTGATGCTTAAAAGAAAAAAATATTCAGGTGTTAGGAAATAATTTGGGTTGTCAAAACAATGACAGCAATGATGTGGAATCTAAAGGACCTAGAGGCACATCTGTGAAGCAGCCGACTGTAAACTAGCTGCCAGAGCAGGTAGCTCTACTAAACAATTAGCTGGTCTCGCCTTAATATACTTGTTTTAAGGAGTAAAGAAGTTGGATATTTTTCAGAATAAGATTATGAAATCTATAACTGCATTAGACAGGTATTTATGCTAGGTTTTTGCTTAACCTCATGTACAAAAATCAAAAGATGAAAGAAGAAACACATCAGAAATAACATACATTACAAAGTTAATCTGTGGCATCTGGTTTTCTATTATGGGTGCACTGGAGACTGCATATTATCACATAGAACTAAACCATTATTTAATGTGTCCACTGTCACTGGTTTGCTGCTGAAAGTCTGGTTGGTCAGGTTCAAGTTCTTCTATCTGTTTTTTTTTTTTTTACCTACAGCTAAAGCTTTGTGAAATTATTATTATTATTATTATTATTATTATTATTATTATTATTATTATTATTATTATTATTATTATTAGGGTCAGGGTATTATTATAAGCCACATAAATGCTTAATAAACTGACTGAATGCTAAGCTAATAAATCGCTAACCTGAAAATTGATTGAAAGACTCATTATTAAAACTCCAACTTGCTACGGAAGCACCAGACAGAGCTGCTTTTATACCTCCCAGTGGCAGAGCTCAGTTTCTCCTGGTGATGTCACAACAACCTTTGAACCAATAGTAATACACACACACAAAAATGAAATAGAAATGCTAAAACATCAAAAGTCAGACGCATTTTTGTGTCATTGTGTTACTTATGAGAGAACAGATATGACAATTAATTTGATTTCATAATTATGTTTAGTGTGTCTACACTTCGTTCCTGCAGTATTGATGGGGGTGATGCCCGAGCGCCCCTATTGACAGGTCGCTGCTGACTCTAATATTCAACGTCGTGTTAACTTACCACTCGCAGGAAGAATTGATCCCTTTCTGTTTTAAATAAAAGCAATTATATCGTGTTATAAATTACTGTTTTTTTATAATAATATTTCAATAACCCTGATATGAAGCGCTCCTGTGTAAACAGGATTTTAATAATCAGAAGTTTAAGTAAAATTTAACTAAATGTTCAATGAAATATTCACTGTGTAGTACAGAATATATGTTTTTTGATATCAATATTTCTGATGCTAAAAGTTCAAATAAATAGAGGAAAGAGAAATAAATCAAAGGCATTTCCCCAGAAACCGAAAGCCAAATGATGCAAGATGTCGTTTAATTAAGGAACAATTTCAATAAACAGCCTTCTACAGCACGACTGACAGATGTGCTCATGTCACTCTCAAATGAATGCTTTTGTTATGCAAGCCTCAAGTCTTCTGTGTTTTAGACATCAGATTATCCAAGTGAGTGCATGAGTCATTTTTTTGGTAGAAATTCTGGATTCAAATGATAGCAAACAAGTCAGCAATGAAAACATCGGCATCTGTTTTAGGACAAATGCACTTCACTATTTTGATCTCTTTGCTCTGTCCTTTTAATGTGTGCATGAACAAAAATGGTTTTGCATCAGTCCAGTACACACTATATTATTGTTGCACTAGTCTGTGTGAGCTGTGTGTGAAATGAGTCTGAGCTGCATTTCCCAAAAAACGATTCTGGGCATGTGGTAACTTGAAAAAGAAATTAATTTCTTTGAAGCCAGCAGACTCCATCTGAATCTGAAAACCCTGCAGAATAATGTCCAAAAAAGCAGAAGTGATGAAAACAAATGGATTCAGCTTAGGACTGTAAAAAATTGTAAACAAAAACTCAAGTGACAATAACAGAAAAATGACTTATCATGTATGGTAAACATCACAAACTTTAATACAGGATATTAAAAATATCTTAAATATAAACGTATTACGTAGCAGTCTTTTAATTCTTAATTTTAATTTCAATAAATGGCATACATTTTCAATACAATTACCATCATCACATTTAAGTTTGGATATCATTCTAATATTTTCTTTGCAACTAAACCCACAGGAACATTTAATTAAGTGTTTTTACGGGCCTCGTTTTGTATTCACACACGCATGTATGAGATCGCATGTCTGGTCAATTTCAGAGACCTAATTAACCTCTAATCAATTCAGCAGGAGGCCTGGCACACCTACAGGGTCAGCACAAACCTCGGCATGAAGAGACCGACCCGCCAGGATGCACGCGTCGCATCGAGCAACCCACCGACTGTGAAAAATGCCGTTAACACTCAGGAGACTTTTGGGAGATAAAGGAAATGGGATATAAATGTGAGAAGTCTACGTTTCACACGGACAGGAGTAAAGCTCACACAAAAATACAATATGTAACTAAACATTAAGCTTTTTGTGGCCCTGAAAGAAGATACAAACCAGAACGAAAAGGCAGCCAACCAGGTACAGATGCGAGTATGCAGCAACACCGGAAAAGATGCATAAAAAGCCTTAAAACAAATATTTTATTGCATTAGTAATATCTCATGCTGAACATTTTTAGAAAAGTTAAATTACGTGAAGTACATTCGTTCAATGAAGCAAACAGTCCAGGTTAAGAAATTATATTGACTAACCCTGTAGGCAGTGCAATCCTCTTTTGCCAATAGGAGAGCACCTATTCCACAACATTTTGTAATAAACGATTAAAATAAAAAATAGAAACGGCCCTTGAAATATAGTTTGTAAGCTAGGAGGTATTTTTTCAGTTTTTAATAAATCTAATAAAATGTCTTTCTTGTGAGAATTTAATTAGGGCACCCCCACAGTTATCCCCACCTAAAATGGTTATAATTAAAATCAAGTGGATCTGATTGGGTGCTCAAGAGGTTTACTCTGCTTAAACTTCAGATATTTTTGATGTGCTCCTGGCTGTTGAAGAGAGAGTAAAAACAAAAGAGCTTTTTCCGACGGCTTCATAAAGAAAGTTGTATTCGTTCATGGATCATGGATCTTTGAGGTCTCTAGAGAATTTTAAATCAGCCATTCCATGGTACTCAAAATGGTCTCCAAGAGGATGGCATTCAAAACGACTACCACCATACCCAGGTGTCAAGCCAGTCCAAGCCAGTTCCCCCAGACAAGCACACCATAGGATGCTGAAATAACTTAATAACTTAATAAATAAATAAGCTGTCATCACAGCAGGCTTCTGCTACTGTTGACAAGTCAGTGCAAGACTGTACAGTCAGGAGACCGCACAAGTTTAACTTACATGTTTGACAGAGAGAACATAGAAAAAGAGCAGAACTTCATCAATCAATTAGACCACTGGACTCTAAAACTGAAAAATCTGGACACCAAAACAAAGGTCCTGTTTGGCATAAATCAAACACAGCATTCAAGCAAAAATAACCTTAGATCAACGTTAAAACAAGGAGGTGGAAACACCATGGGTTGGAGATGCTTTGCTGTGGCAGGACCTGGCCAGCAGACCACCAGAGAATCCACCATGAACTGTGCTGCATGTCAGAGGGAGAAAATGTGAGACGGTCTGTGAAGAAAATTAAAGCTGAGGCAGAACCGGACCATGCAACATGACAACGACCCAAAACATAGAAGAAAAACCCACCAAGGACCGATTGAGAATTAAGACCGGGAAACTCCTTTGCATAGTCAAAGTACAAATCTTGATCACTTTGAGATGCTGTGGGGCTGCACATGTAAGAAACCTTTCAAACATCTCAGCTGAAAGGGGGGAGTCACAAACTATCCTCAGACCGACGTAAGACACTGAGGGGAAAAATAGGTAAGACTAGATGTTAGTGTGCAGGGCGTCTTAACTGTTTCCTTTGGCAGAAGGAAACAGTTTCATCCTTTTAGAGTAAAACAATGGTCATTTTTGTTGTTTGAGAGCAATTAAATCACTGTCTCTTTCAGAGATTAAAAAACAAGATTAGACAGTGAAATGTGAATATTCCCTCATGGAAAACTGAATATTTAAAGGGGTATTTAAATTTTTCACATGACCACCTCATTCTGGTCAAAAGGCACGGTTGCAATTAAAGTCCCTGAAAAAGCCAAATCAGCGTTTACATTTGTGATGGTAGGACAGAAAAAGGTTGTTTTTTACATAATGAAAAAACTGCTTTTCTAAAAACATGTTTTTTCCCTTCCATTTAACAAAAGATTTTATTTCTCTAAGGTTTTCATGCAGGGTAAGCTCCTCCGTTAAATGATCTTTACGCGCCTTTAAGAGGGATGCTAAGGATTCTGACAGTATACTGTATGTTAAATCCTCTTCCGATATGCTAAAACGTACTAAAAGCTTAGCTGTAAATAAGGTCTTTGTCTCTTCCGGGGTAGAAGAAGATGACTCAACAAGTTAACACATCATACTTTGAGAACATTGTGCAACAGATCCAGACGTTTCCGTAATATTGAGAAAAACAGAGGAGCCCTTTTTATATTTATGAAGAAACACTTTCACTGTACGCAGAAATGTGACATGTTTCGGTTGTGCGTTAAAGCACAGGGTCAGCCGTGATACAAAGTTGATAGGGTCATGCTCTTCACTTAAGGGTCCCGCAGCGGCAGCTTAGCACCGGTTGAACTTGAATCCCTGACCTACTGATCAGTCACAAAGAGCCTCAGTCATTAAGCCTCCACTACAAGCAGGGAAGAGTTCAGATTGGACCGTGCTTATTCGCCGCTTCTTTATCTTGAAATTAATTATATAGAACCTGCACTAAAAGTAGGAAAACAACGCGGGGATGGAGACCATTTGTCCTAATCAGCTTTCTGTTGTTCTCTGCCAAACAAAGCATTTGCGTTCCTCTCCACATCTGCCCCGTTGTCCCCGTGCTGACACACTGGTCCTAATTGCACGTCCCCACTCTGGCTAAATCCAACGTTATCTCCTGGGAATCCATGTCATCTCCAGAAGTCAGCTCCCATCAGCCAGATGTTAAGTAGTTAGCATTACAGCTCTGCCCACGTCACAGAGCTGCAGAACACTGGAACAGCTGGATAAAAAAAATAAATGGGGGAAAAAAAAAAATTAAGGTCTGAAGTGGACCGTGCATTACTGCCATCCTCTGCAGACCATCTTGTCGGCCCATCAGCTGAGTGAGCTCCCAGCATGGAGACCTACGGCCACGGAGGGAAATTTGCTGGTGTAAGCGTTTGCCGTTAAAGCCCCCCCCCCCCCCCCCCCCCCCCCCCCCGACAATTAGGAATTGTTCGAGGAATCGGGCGCGATCTGGGTCAGCACGCGAAGCACGTTAAGACAGCACAAAGTCAGGGGAGTTACAAGCAAAGTGAACACAACAAGGCTTAAAATGGTGAAAAGGAGCTTAGATCAATCAGGACAGCTGAAAAAAAAAAGGGATCACATTTGTACTAGAGATACTTATCTCTCGCTGCCAGCTCGCAGCTGAGGCAGAACAGCCTGCATGCAGCTCAGTGGCTTAACACACACCTGTACTGTGGCTCAGGCCCACCAGCAATCATATTAACCATATTTGCACAGCGTGCCAGTTCAGTTTGTCTGCTCCTGCGTCCACAGAACGCATTTCATAAAACAACGCATTTACAACTCTGGCGTACAAGACAAAAAGATACAAGAAGACAACATAAATTGCTGGGGGAAAAAGTATTTTCCCCTATATAAAGCTCTTCTTTTTTTCAGTTTTCTTTTTCACACTAACACATTTCAGATCATCAAATAAATCTTAATAACAAAGATGACCTGAGTGAATGCAAAAAGCTATTTTTAAGTTAAAATGTGTTTTGGTGAAAAAGCAATTTAGACCAAAACAGTGAAAAATGTCATACCATGAATTTAAAGCTGAATCCAGTATAAATTCAGCCACACCCGGGCCTGACTACTGCCTAACCCGAACAGATAAAAATCCTCTTAAACAGAACACACCAGTTAATGTTACAAAGACTGAAAAATATGATATCACCAGCTTATGCCACAAACCAAAGAAATGTCAGGGCAGATGAAACAAAGACATATTTCAGTCTAGAAACGGTTACAAAGCCATTTCTATATCTTTGGGTGAGAGCAAGAGCCATTAGCCACAAAACAGGAAAACGTGATACAGTGTCGAGCCTTCACAGGACTGCCCCACCTACCAAAATTACTCCAGGAGGGCATCAACGACTCATCAAAGAGCTCAGAAAGTACCCAGGATAATATCTAAAAGCTCTGTAGGTCTAATTTGCCTAATTTAAAGTTTGTTTTCATGTTCAACACTCCAAACAAAAAAAAAAGAGCCTGATCAAAAATGGCATCAGTTGAAGAGCTCTAAGGTGAAACCCACTGCTAACCAAAAAAACATCTTGATGATCCCAAAACCTTTGGGAAAATATTTTGTACGGTGGTGCATCCTGTTACGTGTTGTGAAACTGATACCTTTCCATAAAAAAAAAATACCAACAGTGAAACACGGTGGCGGTGGTGTGTGTGACGATGCCTATAAAAGGCTGTGCTTAAATCTGATTGAGATGCTGTGGCAGGACGCTAAACAGGCCGTCATGCTCAAAATCTGCAGAATCAAAACTGTTCTGCAAACAACAGTGGACCGAAGTTCCTCCGCTGTTTAAACACTCATTGCCAGACACTGAAAACATTGATTTAAGTTGTTGCTGCCAAGGTTTGCACAACCAGTAATTAGCTTTAGGGGGAAATTACCTTTTAAACGTGCGGTCATGCTGGTGCCAATAGTTTTTCTCACTTGGTAAAGGCTCTCGTCGTGTAAGAGTATTGCACTTAGAATTTACATGCATTATCTTTGAAATATGATGATCGGAAACGTTAAGTGTGGCAAAAAAAAAAGCAAAACCTGGAGAAATCTGTACGGGGGCTGAAGACGTTTTCACAGCGCAGCATTTGTCATACTGTGTTGGGCTATCTCGCTGTGGGTTCACCTGAGTTTTTTAAAGATATTTCTGCAAAATGAAGATGAATATCTGCAGCAGAGCTTCCCTTGCTTGCACAAAAACAAAAAATCCTGCAATAATCTTTAAGCCGCTTTCAAACCTTAGAAAGGTTGAAAAGCATTTGATCTAAGAGCTGTTGGAGTCCCCCCCCCCCTCGAAAAAAAACAAAAACCCTGTCCTTACAGAAAATGTGACCCAAACAGAGCATGAAGTAACAACACCTCATACCGCAAGTTCAGAGCTAACAGCTGGACGCCCTGATTCCTCACCACATCATTTTCATTTCAATCTCTCTTGTTTTTATTCTGCATCTCTCTCTCTCTCTTTCTCTCTATCTATGTATCTCTCTCTCTCTGTCTGTCTGTCTCTCTCTGTGTTCTGTGGTGTGTCCCCTCCCTGTCCACACCGACTCTGCTCCATTAGACTAATTGTGCTGTAATAATCTGCCCTGATGTGTGCTTCTAATATCTTGAATGGTCATGTTACCCTATTTTGATTACCCCATTTCCAAGCCGCTGCTACACTCTCAGTAATCCACTGCTTTCGCTGTAAAACATAAAAAAAAAAAAAAAATGCAATTCAGATGAGTGGAAAAAAAACCCTGCAGTGACACACATCAGCATACAATACAATGGCAGTGAGCCTCAAGGTTATATGTCATGATAAACCCTTGATGACGGCGGTACACATCCGGCCTGCATGCGGGGAAGCAGGGAAACGGTGCAGCGTGGCTGGTGAAATTAGGGAATTATGAGGCAGTTAAGAGGGATAAGTGTAATGAATGCATACAAAAAAAAAAAGAACTGGTGGGTTGGAAAGCTATACCGCTCTCGTGTGAATCAAAGCACACAAATGCATGCCCACACACCTCCAGGCCGGACACAAGAAGAGCTTACACCCTGGTTATGTGCTTTAAAAGCAACACAATGACCGGCAGAATGTAAGAGGATTGTGTTTGCAACTGAAGTCCCTTTTTGTTACATCAAATGCTTACTTGTTATAATTCATTTTGCATGTGTGTGTGTGTGTGTGTGTGTGTGTGTGTGTGTGTGTGTGTGTGTGTGTGTGTGTGTGTGTGTGTGTGTGTGTGTGTGTGTGTGTGTGTGTGTGTGTGTGTGTGTGTGAGAGACTTAAATCTAAATTCATCAGAAGTTAGGTCATGTCCAAAGAATTCAAGCCTTCACATTCCAAACACATTTGGCTTATGATTTATCTGTTCTGCACTGGTCAATGCTCTGCGTTTCAGATAAGTTCTTTTTTTAATGGTCACTTAAGACCAAATGAGTCTAAACTGTTTGGCTGAATCAGTGCAACCTGTAAATTCGACTTTTGCACCAGTAAATTACCTAAAATCACTGTACGGGTGGATTATCCAGAAGCCTGCGGACTTCACGCGTTCCCTCTCATGCTCCACGGCCCTCTCACTGCCCAGCATCCGCAGGGAGAACTTGTTGACGCCCGGCTGGAGCATCGCCCCAAACTGTCGGTGCATGAAGCCGGCCTGGTACAGGCGGTCATCTTCGGCTATTATCTGATCCGCGCCCTCCAACTTGATGAAAGTTGACTGGTCGTACACGGACGGCTGGCAGGGCGCGCCGACCAGCCCGCCCGCCGCCCGGTCCTGGGCCCCGGGGACGGGCTCCCCGGGTGAACTCTCGCTGGCCCCGGCATCCGTCTCGGGCAGGAGGCGCCGCTGCTCCGCCGGATCCGAGCCCGGAGGATGCCTGCCGGTGATGGAGGAGATGCTGCTCCGGAAAAAGCGGCAGTCCCCGTTCAAGTTGGTTTTCAGCCCAGAAACGTCCCTGTCCAAGTCTTCGCTCCTGGCCTCCTCGACGCTCCTGCAACTGCTTGCGGGAGACAGAGAGGACAAATGTTTTAGCCGAATACTTTTCCTCTTAGTGTCCTTGTCGCCGCCGTCTCCTTCGCTGTCAGTCACAGTGGTTTTTTGAGCTATGTTTTGCGGCAAGCTGTAGAGCCGCTTGCGCATGGAGGACTGGAACCTTTCCATTTTTATTTAAAGAAAAAAAAAAATGAAGATGAACAGGGTGCTTTCTAAGGACAGCCCGGGAAAACAGAGGGATAAATCATGGATCTCACTCAGTTGGGCTGGAGGCAAAGCAGCAGCGGCGCATCCGCAGGATGGGTCGTATCTTCTCGGACACTTGGGACGTGCCGCTCACCTCCGGTTCCAACATTGACACGAGTCAATGGCATGCAGCCGCTTCAGTCAATGCGCACATGCTGGAGTGGCAAAACGAGAAACGCATGTAAATCCAGGTGAGCCGAGAGAGCGCGGTCGGGAGCGCATCAGGATGCAGCATGCTGAGCGTCGGACGTGCCGGAGTGGGAGAATGCTGCTGCTGCTGCTGCTGCTGCTGCTGAGCTCCTCAATGACAAAGCAGCATCTCCACCTCTCCCAAATACCCGAGCTCTCTCTCGGCGCAAGGTGAACACGCACACGCACGCAACTGGCACAGACACCCACAGTGCGCTGACATCACTCATCCTCCCCAAAAAACCTTCTTGCTTTCCAATAATGGGAATATTGATGGGGCTAATCTATCGGGTTGCCATTGGAGACGGGATGCGCCCACCCCGCTCTGTCAGGACAGCGGGAGGAAATTATTTATCACGATTTCCAAGTGTTTGGGTTTTGATTTGTTCTGCTGTTGTGTGTGTGTGTTTTCTTTTTTCCCAGCATTTGCTTGCAGTTTATTTATGTTTATTCAGATATTAGTTCATGCTTTTTTTGTGTTATTTGTTTATTCTTGTGTTTAGTCATTTGTACATTTAGTTTTAGCTATTTGTTTCTGTCTGTGTTTATCTTTTACAGCTGCTTGATAGTTTCTCCGTGTCTCAGCTTAGCTCAGCTCATTTAGTGGTAATTATTAGTCTCTCTCCCTCTGCTTCCTCCTGCCACATCTTCTCCCTATCTCCCCTGATTGCTCTCCTGATGTGCTTGCCATTTCTTCACCCTTGCCTCTAAGCTCGCTGGTTCTTATTGTTCTCTGCTGGTTTCTTCTGTCATGATGTGATTGAAGGAGGACCAAATAGGTGCAGACAGTAGCTGTGGCACAAAAAAAAAGACGTTTAATGAACAAAAAAGAAACTTACAATAGTAGTCAGAGGTGGAACAGGTCATAGAACTGGTAGAATAAACAGGCAGAATAACAGAGCAGAACAAACAGAAGAAACCAGCAGAGAACAATGACAACCATAAAAGTAAAACAATTAGTTGAGCACTCAACAAATCTGGCCTGAAGCGAGGAGTGGCAAGAAGAAAGCCATATTTAAAAAGATACTCACATAAATCCAGTTAGATATGCCACAAGCCAAGCATGAGACACAGCAAACACATGGTAGGACAGTGCTATAGTCAGATGAGAATAAATTTAAACTTTCTGTCTTATAAGCAAAATTCTATGCATGAAGGAAAGCTAACCCCCTGAACACACCATGCTCTCTGTGAATCATGGCCATAGCTGCATTATGCTTTTTTTCAGCAGGAAAGCCGAGCAAAGTTAATGGGTAGATTGGATAGAGTTAAAAACAGAAACCTGGAAGAAGCTGTAAAGCCTTGAGATTGGGAGACGCATTCACCATTCAGCAGGATAATTGGCATAAACATGCAGCCCGACCAACAACAGAAAGGTTTGAGCAAAAAATATTCATCTGGTAGAATGACCTCGACCTAACGGAGAACTTTGTAAATTGATAACCGACAATTTTTGTTAAGCTCAAGCAGTTTGTAAAACTGTTGGAAACTATGTACAGCCAATCAATTCTGCACTCCTTTTTGTTAGTCCCCCATTTAAAATATCTCAAAAATACAATTCTGTTCAACAGTATTGGAACAATGACACAAAAGACCAACATTTCATCCTTTATTTGTAAATGTTTATGTCTGGATGTAATACACAACTCAGGAGATACCAAATTTTAGGTGAGCAATAGTATTGCCAGATGTTACTAACAAAAGCTTGTTGTTTCCCCAGTGTTTGTTATTTCACTGATTAAAAAAATAAATGATGCCGAATGAAATAGGATTTATTGTTAGAGGTGTCACCTCTAAATGAGAAAAACAAAAGAGGTGACTATGGCTGAAAAACAAGCGATTCAGATGCTAAGAGAGAACAGAAACTCTCAGCCAGAGTCATTGTGCAAAGAGAAATAACCATTGAAGATGTCTTGATGTATAAAATGACCACTGGGGTACTGAGTAATGTAATGTCAGTATTTATTCAGACAAACTTTGTATGATCTATAAAGGGGACATATCATGCAAAATTCACTTTTTTTTTTAGCTCTTTAATATATTTTGTTGTGCACTTGAAGTCTCTAGAAATGCTGAAATTTTGAACGTAGTCTCTCAAATTGCTGCGTAAATATCTTTATATTATACTTGGGTCAAAATGTTCATGTCGTTCAGGTTTCTCTATTCTCTATTACGTTTTTTGAACAATTACATCACAGTATTTGCAGCGGAGCTGCTAAACAAGGACACTGACGCCCTGGTTACCAATTTCAGCAATCCACCCTTTTTATTTCTTAGAGTGATTTTGTAGTCTACAAATGGATAAGTCAAAATGTTCGGTTGTTTATTACACTGTCCCCCAGCATGCTCCAAACAGGGTGGAGTGGAACGTTCTTTGACCTGGAGGGGGGGCGGGGTGTAAAGTGCCTCCTTTAAATTTAAAGGGACAGCACCAAAATTAGTTGCTCTCATATGCACCTCAGAACAGGTAAAAAGGGGGAACTTCTGGGTGAATTAGCAAGGAATTCAGAACTAAGCATTACTGTTCCACTTTATATAGACCACAAGTAAATGATTTCAATGTGAAATGTAAGAGCCATGAGCGTGATATGTCCCCTTTAAAAGAAAAACCCCAAAACAGCTTTTAGTGACATTAACTGAGATGTGGCTGGATCCTCCAGAGGGCAGGAGTAGAGATGTCACAGTCTACTGTCAGCAGGAGGTATCATGGACCAAATTACATAAGCCACACCAGAAAATGCAAACTACTCATTAGCAGGAAGAATAGGAAGAGCAGACTGGATTTTGCTTTGCAGAATAAGATAATTTACTTTAAAGGGCACTATTTGACATGCATCTCAACAGTTTCTTGATAATAACAAATTTGGGGTCATAACATTGTATGTTATGACTCTAACATCGTAACAAAGGCCTTTCCAAAACTTATGGTCAGAAGAGTAAAATATATTTAAAAAGTGGAATTCCTGAGCATTCGTGTAGCTAAAATCCAAAACATTCAAGCTAATCTGTGAAACACAGCAGTCAAGGTGCCGTAGCTTCGGCTTGAATTGCTTCTCTTGGGACAGTCTCATTAATTCTTCATTGATGATGTAACACATGATGTCAGCAGTGAAATGCACTCAGAAGTCTACAGAAAGATGTTTGTCTGCCAGAGTGAAGAAAGCTGACATGAGGATCCTTCCCCTTGCAACAAGGCAGTGACCACATCGTCTACAAAGGAGTATCAAGTCAGCCTCCAGGGTCCGTTCTTCACACGTTGCTAACTCAGCTGGATTTGATTGGAGACTATTTGTCATGATCTTGGATCGTTTGGTTCTTCAAAAGTCATCCTGGACTTGTTGTCATAGAAACATGTGCGCAAGCTTGAACCTGCTCGAGAGCAGGCTTATTTCATGTAAACAGGATTAGATCGCAGCTTTATAAGAGGAGGAGATAGGGAAGTCTGTCATAGCCATGTCCATTTTTACGACAGCAACCTGCCGCGGAAGGTGCAAGAATAATTTGCAGAATTTTTCGAATTAATCGCGCATTGCGAGACAGGATCCTTTAGCGCAGCGCGACAGTGTAATTGTAGAGAAATATGTTTTTTCTCGTGAGGTTGTTATTTACATAATCAAGTTGTTGGAACCACACATTAAGTGTTCAAAACGGAGGAGTGACTTTTTTATGTTCATCCAAAGAGGTTGTTTTTTTTTAGTGCATTTAAAAGTGGCTTTTAAAAAGAGGAAAAAGTGCCTTTTTAAAATACAGTATAATAATTAAAGGCTACCATTTTGTAGAATATTCTTGTACTTGACTTTTACTTGTCCCCATGTTCTAGTGGGTCCCGTGGAGGCTTTGATATAAAAGAACAATGTAAATATGAAATTATTAAAATGCAAAAATACATACTGTAGATGTATTTAATTTGTCTGCTACTTTTTGCCAGCCCTCTCTCCTGGCTTTAGCAGACTTTGAGGTGTTCCCTGTCATGTTTTTTTAATACTTTATTTTTGTCATTTTAGTAGTTTTAGAAATACACATACATACATACATACATACATACATACATACATACATACATACATACATACATACATACATACATACATACATAGAACAAAAATTACAAAGCAACTGTTTGACAGGAGCAGTTGAATAATAATCCAAAAAAACTAATTACATTACTTATACAGTTGGTATCAAGTTCCGATGAATGTTCCATTTTTTCCAGTATTTATTGTATTTATAAGTGGCAAGTCTTAATGAAAAAGTCATGCATTGTGTTAATTTCCTCAATTATGTCCTTCCAGTCCGAACATGATGGTGGTTTTGCATCAAGCCACCTGCGAGTTATAGCTTTCTTTGCACCTGCTATTAATATTAGTAGGAGATATCTATCGGACTTCCTCAGCTCTTGGGGTAAACTACCCAGGAAAACCATAATAAAATCACACTGTAAATTTAAGTCAATTTTAGTATTGATTTCTTTTATCACTCCTGACCAGTAGGATGCGATCTTAGTACATTCCCAGAAGACATGAAAATGTCCTGTAGAAACATTCCCACAGTTCCTCCAACATTTTGCCTTTTCAGTGTCCTTACAATGTTACTTTTAATGTTAGGTGTAACAAAGAAACGCACCATGCATGTCCAGGAAAATCCCCTCCATAGGTCAGAACTTGACGTATGGATCACAGAATTACAAATATTTAACCAAACATCATCAGCTATTGTTATTTTAGCATAATTTCCCAGTTAACCTTAAGATATGTCGTATTACATTTTCTCTCTGTTTGTAGACATGAGTATAGTTTGGATATTGTTTTTTTGGGAGGTCTTCCCTTGCTGGAATCTAATAAGATTTTATGTATACCTGTCTCATCCTCCTCCAAAAATGTTATATTTTTATTGTGATGGTATCTTAGCTGAAGGTATCTAAAGAAATCACATTTTTCAAGGTTATAGTTATCTTGAAGTTGTTTAAAACTCTTTAATTCACTATTGCTTGTAATATTCCAGTAACTTTTTTGTGACTAACGTGTAAATCCCATTTTGTTTTAATTAATGACTCAAATTCGGCATAACCTTACATTAAAAGCTCGTGTTCTGCTTGGGAGAAAAACTGTGCGCGTTCTTTGGCCACGCTGAACAGCCAATAGCAGCGTTGCTGATTATTGTTTCTACTATCGACACATTTCTCCCTTTAAACCGACGCATGAACGCACAGTCATCTCAGATAACTCAATCCAGCGATACTAATCATAAACAACAGGTGTGTTTGAAGAACCCAATAATTAGCCGGATAAAATCACCTTTGATGTGTCATTTGATCTCGGATGTTTTAAGCAACGTGATGAGTTGGCAAAGGTAGGTACATGTGGACAGGTGAACCAAGTTGACTAATTATTGCAGCAGGTGGTTCTGATTAAGAGCAAGGTGTTGGCTGGAAGGACACTGAGCTGATTGGATAGTGGCTGAGAGGTGAAGGCTGATCCAAGAAAAGTCCAGAAAAGTCCAAAATAAACAAACAAAAACCTCAAAACCCTGCCAAAACAAACAGTGACTGAAAGAGGCTGTGGTGTGAGCCTAGAAAAATGTCACAAAGTCAACCAGTGCCAGGCTTAATGCAGTTATTACAAGCAAACAATTAGATAGCAACCGGATAACAAGTATCATTCACTCTGGTCTATTTCAAGTTTATCTGTTCTGATCACCAAAAAATATGTTGTGCTGTTAACAAGAAATATAATTTTCTGTGTTGTATAGCATAAAACATGTACTCAAATAATCAACATCAATAATTTTGGACTGAAGAACATGATGTTTGTGGTTCCTACAAAAATATGAAAAGGATCCAAAGGTAGTCATATTTTTTTTTTATTTTTTTTTAAAGTGTAGCCAAAAATAAATAAATATGGACAGTTCTTCTTCTTCTCTGTCTGAGTATCGAGTTATTATTTAGTGTCCTACAAATGCATTCACCTTTCTTGGCATTTTTATGTTTTAATGCCTCAAAACATGCAATTAGAATTAGTTGCTTGACAGCAGCATTTATTCTGCAGAACATGCATGCAACCTTGAAGATGTGTTATTTCTTATTGTGATGCAAACAGACTTTTGTGTCAATTCCAGTTCAAAATAGCTTTGGATCAGTCTCTATGAGCTTGTAACATTTTGCCAGTGGAATTTTTGCCCATTTCTCAGGGCTAAACTGCTCCAGCTCCTTCATGTTGGATGGTTTTTGCTTTTAAACAGTGATCTTCAAGTCTAATCACAGATAATCAATTGGGTTGAGGTCTGGACTTTGACTAGGACATTAAATCTTTATTGATATAAACATAAAGTATTACAATTTTTCGCCTTAAACCACTGTAGTGTTGCTTTAGCAGTATGCTTAATGTCATTGTCCTGCTGGAAGGTGAGCCTCCGTCTCAGTCTCAAATCACAGGCAGACTGACTCGGGTTTCACTCAAGAATATCAATGTGTTTAGCACCATCCACATTTCCCTAGACTCTTACCAGTTCCCCCGTCTCTGTAGCTGATAAACCTCCCCACAGCATGACGCTGTCACCACCATGTTTCAATAACAGAATGATGCTCTTGGGATGATGGGATGTGTTGGGTTGGCATCAGACATAACGTTTTCCTTGGTGAGCAAAAAGTTCAGTTTTAGTCTCATCTGACCAGAGCACCTTGCTCCATACATCCGGGGACTCACCCACGTGCCTTTTGGCAAACTCAAAACGTCTTAGCTATTTTTAGCACTGAGTAATGGCTTTTCTGGCCGCTCCTCCATCAAGCCCAGCTCTGTAGAGATTACGTCTTATTGTGGTCCTGTAGACAGATCCTTCAGTTCCTGCTGCGGCGCAGTGCTGCTCCTTCGAGGTTACCTTTGGTCTCTCTGCTGCCTCGTTGATTAATGCCTTCCTTGTCTGGTCTGGTCTGTAAGTTTCAGTGAGCTGCCTTTAATGGCAGGTATGTGCTTTCTATTTGAAGATCATGGATTTGATGGTGCTCTGGGGGAACCTCAAAGATTTTGATTCTTTTATAACCCCACCCTGACTTGCACCGTACTTTTTTGGACTATAAGGCGCAATTAAAATCCAAAAATCTTCTCACTAATTGATGGTGCGCCTTATAATATTATACAGATTGGTCAAAAAATTTGACCAATCTGTATAATATGATTGATTTTGACTTTGTAAAGTGCCTTGAGATGACATGTTTCATGAATTGGCGCTATATAAATAAAATTGAATTGAATTGAATAATCTGGTGTGCCTTATATATCTTTAAAGTTGTGCTCACAGACTGATTTTATCTGGTACAATGCGTTCAAAAATCTGTTAAAATGTTCAAGTATGCTACTCCGCTCAGTGGATAAACGGAGCATTACGGTACACCGTGTCACTACCTGATCAGACCCTTGAGCTGTCTACAAGACTGCCTGACTAATTTCTAAACTAGAAGAACATTCATGGAAAGGCCCCCACATACTCGGTCACGGTTCACTCCTCTGAGGTCTGTGCATACTCGAGGCGTACTCGAAGGTGGACTCCACGCATAGAGGTACGTGTCACATTCTAAACGTCTCAGCGGCACAAAGTCTTCACATCAAACTGTTTTATATGTGACAGCAGGCTTGATACACTGAGCTGCTCCAAGCAGGCGGTCGCAGTCCCTCTCTGTTCTCACTGACAGGTGTGCGGTGGGAGCCTGCTGGAAAAGAAGCAGCTTTAGGTGCTCAGCTAGCTAATCACACATTCTACCATCTGTTCCGTCGCTTCGTCCCACTGGCAGAAAGTGTGGGAATTGTAGGAATTTGCCACAAGACATGTAGGCAATAGTATGCTCGACTATGAAGGGTAAAACATCTGTAGAGAGTCAGCATGGAGTTCACCAAGCTCACAGTATGCGCACAATATGTGGGAGCCTTTAGGCAGTCCGTGCCCGGAGTACGCGCTAACAACAATAAACCTAGTAAGTTAATTAAATATAAAAGTTAACTTTATTTTGGTATTATGTTAGAAAAAGGGCAGTGTAGTTCAACTACACTGTCCTCCTGACAGAGACGGGTAGCTCTCTCTCTCTCGCTTTCTCAGGAGAGAGCTGTGTATTAAATTGGCCTCTGGTAATAAAGTAAAAAACCTTGGTGTTATTTTTGACCAAGACATGTCATTTAAATTCCATATTAAACAGGTTTCCAGAGTTTCCTTTATTCACCTCCAGAATATTGCCAAAATTAGAAACATTCTGTCCAGGAGTGAAGCTGAAAAACTAGTCCATGCATTTGTTACTTCAAGGCTGGACTATTGTAATTCTTTACTATCAGGAAGTCCACAAAATGCAGTTGAAAGTCTTCAGCTGATCCAAAATGCTGCAGCAAGAGTTCTGATGAAAATCAACAAGAGGGATCATATTTCTCCAATTTTAGCTTCCCTTCATTGGCTTCCTGTTAAATCAAGAATAGAATTTAAAATTCCCCATCTCACGTTTAAAGCCCTTAATAATCAAGCTCCATCATATATCAGAGCTCTGATTACCCCGTATATTCCTAACAGAGTACTTTGCTCTCAGACTGCAGGTCTGCTGGTGGTTCCTAGAGTCTCTAAAAGTAGAATGGGAGGCAGATCCTTTAGCTATCAGGCTCCTCTCCTGTGGAACCAACTCCCAGTTTTGGTCCGTGAGGCAGACACCCTGTCTACTTTTAAGACCAATCTTAAAACTTTCCTTCTTAACAAAGCTTATAGTTAAAGTGGCTCATGTTACCCTGAGCTACCTCTATAGTTATGCTACTATAGGTTTAGGCTACTGGAGGACATCAGGATCTAATTGTCTCACTCTACTGAGTTCTCCTACTATTCTCCAATTTTGCAGTGTTTGTTGTTATTTGAACTTTTAACTTTTTGTTCTCTGTCTTTTTTCTCTTCATAGTAGGTACACCTGGTCTGGTGTTCTGTTAGCTGTGACATCATCCAGGGAAGACAGATCACCCGCTAATGCCATATAACATAGAAAGGATTCCTGGATCAATGTGTGCTTCTGTGTTTTTTGTGTCTCTGCTCGTTCTTCTCTAACCTCCAGTCGGTCAAGGCAGATGACCGTTTACACTGAGCCTGGTTCTGCTGGAGGTTTTCCTCTCCACCATCTCTTCATGCATGCTCAGTATGAGGGATTGCTGCAAAGCCATGGACAGTGCAGATGACTGTCCACTGTGGCTCTACGCTCTTTCAGGAGGAGTGAATGCTGCTTGTCAAGACTTTGATGCAATCAACTGGGTTTCCTCAGATGGGAAACTTTTTGACCAATCTGTATGATTTGATTGAATTTGACTTTATAAAGACGAGACTTTTAAAATCTCAATATATTGCCCAGTCCTACTAGTGGGTCCCTTATTAATTTGAGATTATGCAATTGCAATAGAAGATAAATGTATTTCTAAAGACATTTACACTATCCACGATAACTGTGGAGGGTATGTATGTACATATTATGGATTTCCAAAGAAAAAATATGTAGTACCCTTTAATAGTATTCCTATTCTTGAATTTTTCACATTTTGTCATATTACAACCAGTTTACTGTATTTTACTGAAGTTTAGTATGATAGACCAGCATGAAGTAGTGCACAATTACACTGCGTATATTTCTAGTTAAGTCAAAGATAGATGGTCTACTATGAAAAGTGTGGTGTGCTTGTATTTGTATCCCCCGCCCCCAATCCACCAAAAAAATCCCTGGAGCATTATGATGCCACTATCATGATTCACCATGGGGCTAGTGTGATCAGGTTGATGTGCTGTGATGTTCATATAGACCAAAAAGTTTGATTTTGGTATTATCTTACAAGAGTACCCTCTTGCACATCCTGTCTCATGGCTTGCAGCAAACTAAAAACTTAACTTCTTATGTCTTTCTTTCAACAATGGATTTCTTCTTGCCACTAGTCCTCAAAGATTACATTTGTTGTATGTGAATGACAAAAGTGTGCACATTCTAACATATCAGACTGTCCAGTGAGATTTACAGAAATCCTGCAGAAAACCCATCAGCATCTGAATGGCCTGAAATCATCCTAAACCAACCATCCTAGCCCGGCCGCTCAGAGGTGCTGCAGTTATTTGTGGATTGTGTTGCCCACTACTGCTGGAACCAAGAAGTAAAAAACACATGCAATATTCCTTTCAGATTGTGTGTACAACGTGTCTATGTAGTGAAAAAGATCAAGTACATTTTTCATGCTAATCCACTGCAACTATTTGTCATAAGAGGATGCTAAATTAAGTTTTCAGTCTTTAATACTACTGATAGTAAAGCAGCTTTGAATTAGGGAGTTATGGAACATTTTTGCTGTATCCATTGATTTGCTTTGATATGTTAAAAATATATATTTTTTTTACTTGTGGATGTGAATTTGTTCAAAATCTATTCAAATATTGCAAAATATATATATACTGTGTACTAAAAAAAGTTATCAAAATCTCAAAACCTTTCAAATGTCCAAAATATCAGGCATTGCAAAAGCCTCACATTGTGCTGTGTGACAACCACAAACCTCAATTGTATTTTATTGGGATTTCATTTGAAATACTAAAAAGTTCTAAAGTGGAAGAAAACAAGAAGTTGTTTTAAAAATGTTTTATACCTAAAAATCTGAAAAGTGTACTTAGCCTGTCTGAGTCAATGCTTTGCATAACCAACGTTTGCTGAGATTAAAGCTCCACATTTTGACCTGCTTTAGAGAATGCAGTCTTTGTCCACTGGTCCAGGTAAGTTACTGCAGCTCCGGATGGATGATTAGGGTCCTTGTCCTGCTGGAAGGTGCACCTCTGCACCATACTTACGTCTCTGGGGCTGCCCTGTATTTAATTCCCCATCAACTCTGACTTGTTCTCTATACATTATAAAAAACAGAAACATCTCCCTAGATAATACTGTCAACACTATATGTCACCATGAAGCTGGTGTGTTCAGGAGGATGTGCAGGTGTGTCGTATCCTTTCCACTTTCAGATTATGAACCAAACCGTCCTCTGAGAGATGTTCTAAGATTGGAATATTATTGTAAACCCTAACCCAGGTTTAAACTTCTCCAAAACATTATCCCTGACTGATCTGGTATGTTTCTTGGTCTTCATGGTGCTGTTTGTTCACTAATCGTCCCTAACCAATCTCAGAGGGCTTCACAAAACAACTACAATTATACCAGGTTTAGGGGACAATGATTAACTTTTGAATTCTTTATTCATGCCATATCATTTTTTGTCCTCAGGGTGCCACATTTCAATGTCTGTGCTCCGCCTCCTAATAAGATACACCAGCATAAATAAAGCTCCACAAATTCTGCTATGGCTTCCAGTTCTACGATAATACCCCATCAGTGGTCCCCATGTGGCCACTCCTGTGAAATGTCCTGAAGGAGACCCTGCAAGAAGACGATCACACTGATCAAATCTCTGCTGTGTGCAAGCAGGATGAGATTAACAGAGTCAACAAACCTTATTAGAGGAAATGTTTTACCCACTGTAGGAATTAAAAAAATGTGTCCTCTGTTTAGATAATACAACACTTAAACTTTACAATAAAATGAAAAAGTTGTAGATGGTAGTCGTTGTATGTGTTTGGAGCACTTGGAGTAGGAGAATTTGTTTTATTTGCGCACAAAAATCTCCCAAATTGTTGGATCTGGTTGTAGCAGACATAAATATCAACCTGCTCTTCTGACAGCTGTAAATCCCCCGTAATCTCACTAGATGGAGCTCTTCTCCAAATGTTTTCATGAAGAGCGTGGGTCCGTATCCTCCCCCAAGAAAAAAATAAAAACAAAAAACAAGAATAATAAAAAATACAAGAAAAAAACGAAGCAAACATACTAAACAATGAAACAGAAGATTATTTTTTTTTGTCTTAATATATTTATTGTTAAAAATGAGCTGAAGTCCTGGAATTTCTTGACATGTGTCAGCTCTGGCATGGGGCTCTCTCACGCCACCTCTCATGCCAGCTGATGAGAACTCATGCAGCTGTGAACGTATGCCATCGACGGTCTACGGTGATCCTACTAGTTTAAAGCTTTGTCACAGAGGAATAAGAAGCTGCAATGACTTTGACTTTATACTGATATGGATAATAATTGCATAGGATAATAGCCATGCTGTACAAGACACATGAATACAAAATAAGATGTTAGAATGATTAGTACAGATTAACTAAAGTAGATTTGTACAGTTCATCGTAATTCCTAACATTTAAGTGCATCATATGATATGAATAATCTTTATATTAATTGTGATCTGATACATAATTATAGTGATTTATTACATACAGTACATACACAAAGTAAATTAAACTTTTAACAATTTTAGAGGGACATTGCAAAGCCCTTAAATGTGATGTACATATATTATATATATATTTATATGATATAATAAAATGAATTAATGGTATGCAGAAGAAAGATAAAACTATACACATCTGTCATACCAGATTATGGTGATCTTTTCTTTTACATTGCAGAGTTTAGTTTTTCACAGTACAGTTTCTACAACCTCAAGGAGAAAAAAAAGGAGGACGGAAATACATTTCTGCGTCAAACAGAAGGTCAACGTTTTGCATGCATTACCTTATAAGTAATAAAAATATAAAATTAGTAATTAAGAAGGGGAAAAAAACTAAAACAACTGCATGCAGCAACAGTGGTTATGTTAACTCTGTAATGATTCGAGTACCTTCATGTCACACACCCTCACACGATAAAATAATAAGGCATGCCTCATTTAAATCCCCCATACCAACTCTTGTAATGGCAGATAGATTTTATGAGTGACTGATATGGAGCCCGTTCTTGTTTACCTTCATATGGTCAGTACATGAATAATGAGACCTGCAAACATAGAGAGGTGTCAGATCATTAAACCAGTCTGTCAACATTTTTGATGAAGACTTTATCTTGCAATGTCATATTGTGAGCTAGCGGCCCATCTAGAGATGCACTGATCTCAGGTTTTTAATCAAAATTTACCTGCCAATAAAATTTAAACCAACTGCTATTTCTCATTAAGAGCTCCGTATAAAAAAGTTCCTCCTACCTTCCTTTCAAAAATGCTAATTCAGTTTAAAAAAATTAAAAAACAAATCAAAATGATTGCTTTGTTTATATTTTTAACTGACCATCTTGTATATAGCTCTACAGTGGCTTCCGAAAGTATTCATACTCCTTGAACTTTTCCACATTTCACATTTCAACCACTAACATACATATATTTATTTCATTGGAGTTTTATGTGAAAGACCAACACAAAGTGGCATACAATTGATAAATAGAAAGAAAAATATACATGATTACTTTTTTTAGCAAATAAAAAACTAAAAAAAAGCATTCTGCAAAAGTATTCAGCCCCCCCCCTGAGTCAATACTTTGTGGAACCACATTTTGCTGCGCTAACAGCTCCAAGTCCTTTAGGGTATATCTCCACCAGCTTTGCACATCTAGTGACGGAAATTGTTGTCAATTCTTCTTTGCAAAACAGCGCAAGCTCAGTCAGATTAGACAGAGAGTGTTTGTAAACAGCAGTTTTTAGATCTTGCCACAGATTCTCGATTGGGTTTAGGTCTGGACTTTGACTAGGCCATTCTAATGACATGAATATGTTTTGTTTGAAACCGTTCCATTGTAGCCCTGGCTTTATGTTTAGGGTTGTTATCCTGTTGGAAGGTGAACCTCTGCTCCAATCTCAAGATTCGATTGAATTTGCATGTTATCTTAAGCCGGGCGTACACTGTACGAGTTTTTCAGTCGTGGTACTTATATACATCTCAAACTGTGCGACGGAACCGCGGGGTTTAAAAAGTTCACCGCTCACGATCTGTGCGGCGCGACGCTTGGACGAGACCGGACTGCTCACACTGTACGTCGTGTCCCCTCTGGGACCGCTCACTGTGGTGGCAGAGGCAGGGGAGCAACGGTAGGTGACAGGGACCCAGAGCAGGGGTTCGAGCCCAGCTCTGGCGAGGCCCGCAGGAGGCACCGGGCGTCAGGGGAACGGAGGGGAGAGAGGAGAGACGAGACGCACCGGCGGCCGCGCGGCACGGCAGGTCGCCTGGCCCGCCCCCCCAGCAAGCGGAGGAGTGCCGAAACAGGCGGACCGCGCGTTGCGCGGACCGGACGGCTCGCCCTCCCCAACACCGGCCGGAGGTTGCTTCAGGGACGCCCGCTTCCCTCCCTCCGCTGGCGGGGACGGAGAAGAGGGGAGGGCGCCCCCTCGTAGCTCTGCTTGAACAGCAGGATGCGCTCACGAAAACCTCACGACAGCCGACTGAATTTCAAACATGTTTGATTTTCACGATCGTCCGATTCCTGATCGGGAGGTAGTCGTGAGAAGCCAGTCCCCCCTCCTCCCCCCCTCTACGATCAAGCTGAAATTCGGCCCGATTCAAAAAATGCTCGCACGACTGAAGAATCGGCCCGAAAAGGGGAAAAACTCGTACAGTGTACGCCCGGCTTAAGCCATTACAAGGCCTTTGTTAGGTAAAGGTATAAAGCTTGGTACTCCTTATTACTCCAGACTTTTTGAATTGAGAAAGCTTTCGGGAGAGGAAGCGAAACGTCTTCAACTACGGAAAACAAGTCCAGTTGCTGTTTTTTACTTTTTTTGGAACCAATCTCAAGTCTTTTGCAGCGCCCAACAGGTTTTTTTCTAAGATTACTCAGTATTTGGATCCATCTATCTTCCCATCATCTCTGACCAACTTCCCTGTCTCTACTGAAGAGAAGCACCCCCAGAGCATGATGCCACCGCCATATCTGACAGTGGGGATGGTGTGTTCAGAGTTTAGTCTTGTCTTACCAAAGCATCTTCTTCCTCATGTTTACTGTGTCCCCAACATGGCTTCTGGCAAACTGCAAACGGGACTTCTGAGGGTTTTCTTTGAACAATGGCTTTATTCTTCCCACTCTTCCATAAAGACCACATTAGTGCACCGCTAATAGTTATTCTGTGGACAGATTCCCAACCTGAGCCGTGGATCTCAGCAGTTCATCCAGAGTCACCATGGCTGCATCTCTGATATGTGCTCTCCTTGTTCAGCCTGTAAGTTTAGGTGGACTGTCTTGTCTTGGTAGGTTTACAGTTGTGCCATACTCTTTCCGTTTCCGTATGATGGATTGAACAGTGCTCTGTTCAAAGCTTGAGAAATCATTTTACAGCCTAAGCCTGCTTTAAACCTCTCCACAACTTCAACTTCTCCACAACTTCTTGGAGTCCATGGTGCTGTTTGCTCCCCATTATTCTCTTAACCAATCTCTGAGGCCGTCACAGAGCAGCTGTCTTTGTACTGAGATTAAATTACATACAGGTGGACTCTATTCAGTCATTACTAACCATCAGGCAACTTCTAAAGGACACTGGTTGCACTCAGAGAAAGGGGGCTGAATACTTTTTCAGTTGAGTTGTTTATTTTTAACATTTTTTTTCTTAAATCATATATAATTTTATTTCTACTTCACAATTGTATACCACTTTGTGTTAGTCTTTCACATAAGATGTCAATAAAAGAAACTATATTTATGTTTGTGGGTGTAATGTGACAACATGTGGAAATGTTCAAGGGGTGGGAATACTTTTACGAGCCACTGTAATCGTGATTAGAATTACAAAAGATGCTGTCTCTGTGCGTTTATTCTACAGAAAGCAACTCTTCAGCCTAAAACTGAGATCCCTAAAAGGTCGACAATTTAAAATTCAACATGTTCTATGACGGGAAGATGGGAGGCACAGAAGGATTAAACAGAGCTACTTCTCTGTTGTTCCATTGATCTGCTCTGGGTCTCGCTCTCTGAAAGAACCACAGATACGTCTTAACGAATAGCGGCAAACACAAAGGCTTTTTAATTAGCTGCTTACACATCTCTGCTTCCTCTGTCTTTTGTAAACAACTCACTAATACTTTTTGATAGTTAACTCCTTTCATCAAGAAAGAAGAAAAGCAGTGTGACCTGGTCGTCGTTAAAGCTGGGTTCAGACTGTGTGATTATTAGCCATCTTAGCCAAAATCTTTCATCAAGAAGAGACTTTCTGGTTATCTTGCACTGGTGGTCATTAATGACAGACACACCAAGCACACATTTAGTTCTGTCCCAACCAACCTATGACAAATATCAAGCAGTGTCGGTGAAGTATGACTGTGGCTGCGACAGATGTATGATTTTTTCCCTCCTTTCCCACCTCCGCCTCCTCATCCTCCTCTTTTCGCCTTCCAAGTCCAAAACAGCCAAAACATGCTGTCCATTTATGTGTCTGTCAGATCTGCTAGACGTAATTCCATAATAAAAAGGGACAAATTATTATATATAACCATCCTTACAGTGAGACAATTTTTGAAATCACATATCTACCGGGCTTCATGTGGTGTTAACTGATCGGAGTAAAAAGATCGTGGACATTTCTCACCGTTCAAGCTAAATATCGGCGGATACCAGTCACTTAATGCCTTTCTCAGTGCATCTCTAGGCCCAAAGTTAACATTACCCCTCATAAATAAATACTTACTCTTCAGACAGGTTTCTCAGTTTGTGTTCCTCTGACGGAGATTCTTGTCTTTGTGGTTGTTGGTTGAATTAGTTTTCCTTAAACAGGAAGTAAATGACAGTCAGTTGTCATCTCACATAAAAGATAGAGTCATCAAAGCAAAGACCTTGCATTGCAATCTCTGATTAAAGAGACAACATATGGGGGTCAGTTTAAAAAACAAAAAGTTATCCGCTTTCTTTCTGGACCAGATTCTAAGCCAAATGCTTGTGCCACACTTTAAATAAGTAATCAACTGTAATCAGATCTCACTTTTTAGGGAGGGAGTCAGATCTTTATCCTTCAGTGCATCCTGTTCCAGACTGGGATCTGCTTGCCTTTTTTGTTAGGGCTTGTTCCATATTTAAGCAAATCAAATCAAATTCTGCAATTCGGTTAATGTGGCTAAAATGCAATATTGGTATTTCAGTATTACATTTTATCTTTTACTTTTTTATAACTGCCCATTAATTATCAACATTTTATTTACTTATCGTTTTAGCTGAGATTGTTGTGATTCTGTGGGGTAACTGTAATTTAGTCCGTTAGAATTTAGGTCATTACACTGTAGGATGACATGAATGTTATTTTATAAATTAACAGTATGACAGGAACATCAACACTGCGGATAATTATCTTATTTTGTATTTTTTCTTCCAATTGCAGTTGCACGTAAAATTATTCACCCCCTGTTGTAAATAAGATTTACTGGCAAAAAATATATTACAAGCGTTTCTCCAGATTAAATACAAATCTTAGAATATTCAACACCTTCATGACAAGCATCCTTTGGTAGTCAGCAGGGCACCCTTTTGCTGTTATTACTTTCAGGAACCATGATTCAAAGCTTCAAATCAGTTTCTGGCAACGTTTCAAAGGACTCAGCTGACTCCTCGTGGGCGACGGCCTCCAGTTCACCCATAATCTTAGATTTGTGTTCTGCAAATCATCCCAGAAATTTTCAGTACAAGTCAAGTCAGGCAACTATGAAGACTACTCTAGCTTCTAAAACCAAGTCGGGATTTTTACAGTATGCTTGGACTTCTTCACAGACTCCATATATATATATATATATATATATATATATATATATATATATATATAATTTGATTGAAGCCATCTTGATTCCTCAGCCCAGAGCATCACTGAGCCACCAACATGCTTCACTGTAGGCAGGGTGTACTTGTTAGCATGTGTTATTCTTCCTCCTCCAGATTTACCATTGATCCATGCAGCCAAAAGGTTCCAACTTCGATTCATCGGGTCACAGAACAGCATCCCAAAACCTCTTCGGCTTTTTGCTGAGAAGCTGGAGTTGACTTTTCTTAAGCTATAGGGTCAGCTTTGGTACCTGTCTTGTTGTTCATCAAGACATGAAGCCCTTTACTGTTCAATATTTGTCTCACTGGGGAAGCTGAAACCTCAGAGGTTGCTGCCACCATGTCTGGTTGCAGATTTCTTGCTGTAGGTCAAAGGGTTTTGACCACCTGCCTCCTCAGGAAGCTGGTGGCAGTCATTGATAGTTTTCTCTTTCTGCCATGTCCAGGAGGTTGTAGCCACTGTTTTTTTAACATTAAACTTGCAAATTATGCTTCTAACAGCATCAATCCCAACATTCAGGGTCTTTGTCATGCTCTCCATGCTTTCCTTTTTTCAATTATTTTCCTTGTTTATCCAACGCATTATTATTATTATTATTATTATTATTATTATTATTATTATTATTATTATTATTATTATTATTATTATTATTAGCCTTAATTCTCTGGGAGTAGCCCTAATTCTAACATGAAATAAAGCATTACCATCACCAGTCTAGGTATTTTATCTCAAAGCCACCTCATGGAACTAATAAAGCTCTTAACTGGCGTGCCTGAGACCATACCTAATGCAAATGAGTGCCCTTATGAAGACTTATATTCACGGGTTGAATAATTACGAGACTGCAGCTGTCATTGAAAGTGGGATTTAGTGTTTCCGTTGGATAAAATAATTGTAACATTACAATGTATAGTATATAAAATAGCCACAGAGGTGCCTTCATTTTGGGTGCAACTGTACAGTGAAAATTCTTTTCCAGCAACAAGGAAAACACTGTGAGGACTTTTTACAAGATACATACAGAGAGCCTCAAGTGAAGCTCAGACGAGTCAGGTAAACCAGATCAGCGAATGCGCTACCAGGGTATTAAATTATGACATGTCACATACTGTATATTACAGCTTTATTAGTTTTTTTTCATTAATTTGATTGTATTAACTTAGGAACGATAACAGGAAGCATACATTTTGTGCCGTGTACTCATGATGACAGGGTTATTGTGGGAACTTTCCTAATAACAACAATAAGTCTTGGCAGATGGTGGACAGGTGATAAAATGGACACAAGATCTATGTTCATCTACGGAGGCATGCACTACATCTGTAGCCAGTTATAATTTTTTTATTATAATGTTATTTATTATGATGCTTTGTTATTGCTCTAGAGAATTTATTCCATTGCAACCTGTCCAGTGAGGATTATTGTTAAAAAAGGCATGATAATTAATCAGTCTATCTACAAAAACGTTACATTTTATCGTTCCTATCTGCTTTTAATAGAATGCAAAACAAATCACAAAAGTTTCTCTTTTTTTTGCTGGTTGCTCAGGCACCCGTTGCTGCACACTGCTGGTAAGATGGCTGAAAGACGGTCTCTGTTCTTTTCCCTTGCTTAAGAGAAAGAGAAAATTTTCCATTCCTAATTTTAAACATGCATCGGAAAAACCAACGTTTTCTCCAGATGTATGGTGTGCAGAGTAAATCAGAGTTACCCCACAACAACATGTTGCTGCACACTGTAGTTCAACTGGCTGAACGGAAGACATTTTCCAGATTAATGCCAGAGGGACCAAAGTATTCTCAGGCTGTATGGAGCACAGATTATGGCAGCAGTGTCCCTGTTGCTGCACACAGCCAGTCAGGTGGCTGAAACAAGGCTCTTACACGCATCTCTTTTTCACAGGAGAGACATTTATTTATTTATTTATGAATATTTTTGATTGCAAAATCATAAACAGTCATGGTGCTGAAACTATGTCAACTCTGTCAGCAAACTATTTTATATAAAAGAAAATAAAAAAATTAAAATATATTAAACATTACATATACTATACATTTTTCTTTGGAAAACTATGATATTTTGACGCTTTTACTCAAGGTTTATTCCATGAAAACCCAATATAGGCTCATGCCTAATGGGGATAACCAAGTTTAAGGTTTAAAACGGTCACCCCTTTAGCATCATAAAAACACATTTATTACTACGTCAACAATGTCGATGTTAACCTTTGACTCAAAACAGGCCTGTTCTGCTATCTACAATCCGGAGATTTATTTGACATCTGAAACAGTAACACTGCAACCGTATGCTCTCTGACCCAGATCTGGAGACACCATTTACAGTCAGGATAATCTACGACAAAACACACACTACTTCACAAAGCTTAACACAGACAAGGCAGCACAGGCCGAACATTTGTACTTACACTGGTCCAGCTAGGTCGTCATCTGTGGCAGCAGGGAGAAACACGGAGAAATGAGGGAGTAGCAAATGAGTAAAACGCTAATGAAATAACAAGAGGTGAACTTGTAACACACAGAGCATTTTCATTTCTGCTACATCTTCTACAGACTGTGATGGAGCGAAGATGCGGCCTAAAGAAGAGCCTCACACGCTGAAGGAAAAAAAGCCCTGACTGAATCACTAACAGTAAAAATATGAAATAAAAACATGTAAATGCATGAGCAGGTAAGATTACACACAAAGGTTCGATTTTAAACAATATGCTACCGTCATGCATAGACAAGCATGAGTTCACCGAGATTCGTGAGAAGCAGTTCCATCAATATCAGCCCTCTATTAGTGGTTAGAAGCAGTGTGAAACAGACAGCAGGAGTGACTGATAAACACAAACCGTCTTTACTTCAGTACACTGGCTAGCTGCTGCCACTGGAAGTGTATTGCACACATATGGAGTAATCAGTTTGGAAAATTACAAAAAAACAAACAAAAAAAAACTGAAACTTAAGCTGTGCTATGAAGTGGAGGAAGATGAGGCTGAGTGTGCATTAAAATTCAGACAGCATGCAAAGTCTCACACTTACCACAAACATGGTTTAGGTTATGCAATTTAGAAAAGGAGGAGGATGGGAGATGTTACAGCAGTCTTTCAAAACATTCATCAGCCAAAACTAATTTCAGTTTAAGAAAATAACCTTGCTGTGTGACTCGCCTGATCCACAACCATTTAAAATCCTTTGCGTCCAACACTGGGTTCTTATAAAATTTCTATTTGACAGTTAAAAGATACAATCCTGGGGATTTGAGCAAGAACTATTTCTGATTCAGCAGTGGGATTTTAAAGGACAAGGGCCCATTTGAATTAACTGTTTCAAAATCTTTGTTTCTTGGACTTCCTAAATCTTGATTAGATTGTGATGTTTGATCAAAGCAGTTTATGAGAGTTTATGATTTAGATGAACTTATTTTGTTCAAAATAAATAAAGGTGCTTCTGGGATCTAGTTTAGGAATCACAGGACGAGTTAAAAACACTGATTCAAGAGTGTCGAGCAAAAAAAAAAAAAAAAAGGGAAGAAAATGTATCTTTTTAATATTTTTGAACTAGTGTACGTTCATGTGTTTGCAACTGAACCCAAAACAGTCAATGATTTGGGATAAATAAAACTACATTTTCACTTTATTTCAAAATTGATAATGTTTTCCGTCATACCGTTCCTACTTTCTAAGCATGTTTTCATGAGATTCTCTGCAGACCAGTAGGCCTGACGCATTTAAAATGGACGTCACCCACACAATTGGTATTGCAGGCTAGCATGATGTGATTGGCTAACTCAAAGCTAACGGTACCGATCACAGGTGCTGTGAAACCATGCATTTTTTCACACTTTCACCCATGGATCGATATGTGTATTTATTCACTTTAAAGGAACCTGTTTATGCTCCTCCCTTTCAATGTATTTTCATGAAGTTGTTATGGTTATTGCATCCACTAGAGGGCAGTTCTGAGTTATATCCCAAACTGTTCAGAGAACATGGTGGCTGTGGAAGCAGCCGTGATAATTTACATTTACAGAAAGAGCAATAAAAGTAGGCTGCCATTAAATAAATGTCTGTGGATGGAAACGTTCCACCAGTTCTGTCATCTTCTTCATCGTCCTCTTCTTTCATTTCTCAGAATAGACGTGAACTAAAGTGTGCCACACTGGCCCAACATTTACCAGTGGCATTGCTCCGTTTGTTTTGCTTTTGGACATGGACGTTCACCCAATGACCGGCCAAAATACGTGTGATATAAACGCAGAAGATGGAAAGAGGGGTCCATCAGGGTATTTGATGGCAAGCATAAATGGGACGTAAAACTTTCATACACGGCCATTATGGCCTCGAATGTAATAGGGTCATCAGCTGCGGTTACGACTGATCTCAGCGACTGAAACAAGTTTCCTCCACAGCAACTCTAGTTTTAAATATCAGGTAGCTATTTAGTATTGCTGTATTTTTTTTTACTGTGAAAACGCTTCTTAAAGGCGAAATGTTATTTTTTTTGCAGTTTAGAAGAACAGTTATTATTGTATGGATTTGAAAATACTCTACCAAAATATACCCACAATGATTATATCACTGTAACACAAAGACCAAATAAGATTATGTATGCTTAATTACAGGTCAGAGTTTAGATATTTGGGAAAGACAAATTAAGGCGTTTGGAAATATCTCCTGTTGCAAAAATCTTTTTTAGGGTCGAAACTAATGGAACACCTACAAACTGAAACATACTCTGGATCTATGTTTAAAATTATTGTGTAAATCTTGTGGTTCCAAGATAGCATGCTATTTTTACTCAAGGTTATCATACAATGAGAAACTCATACCAGTCTTTGTCTAATTCAGATGTGGTAAATCAAAGAAAAGGAGGCAAACTTAATATGAATGAAGATAAAACAGTGTTTTTTTTTCTCTGTTTTCTTTTTTCAGTAATGAAACATGACAAATTCTGCAAACTCAAACATTTTATCAAACTCAGTTTTCCTTACCCCATACTTATCCAGCCCTGAAGTCTCTGTAAAATGTAATTTCATATTTTCCAGTCCTGCGTAGAAACCCTGTTAGCATTCCCAAATGCTACAGCTATGTATTTCTCTTTAACCTTAAAAATTCTGTATTTCTATACAGTGACAAGACACAGCCCTGGCTGTTCAGTCACTCGCTGTATGTTGGATTTAATCAGTATGAGACAAAATAAAAATGTTTGAGAGGAGGTCACCCAAATATCATTAATACATAGTTTATAATGTACCTGGACCCTCAAAAACAAAGTAGCTAATAATATTAAGAGTCACACAGTGGCACTGCTGAGTGTCCAGCTATACAGTGAGAGTCCCTGTTATGTTTCCAGAAGCATAAAAAAGTCACAATATCCCTGGAAATAAATGAATAATTGAAAAAGTCCACATCTACAAGAATGCAAGATCAGGTTACTCATTAATATTAAATAGATAGCACTGTTCTGTGAAGTGCAGCCTTCTGCAACAGTGTCTGTGTTGGGTCTTCATGACCAGACTGAATTATTAACTGCAATTGCAGCGCTTTAATAAGTGACTTCTCTACTCTCCCTGTCAAATAACTAGAACACAAACCAGAGTCGAAAAGTTGTGCCTTCTTTAAACAAAGGGACTCTTCGATTAAAAATGTAAGACTTAACACAAAAGCTACTGAAGAGATCAAAGATTAACAAGAAGACCTAAACATCTCTCCCCAAATGCACTGCAGACATACACTTGACACTTGAACATCGCAGCTGGTGACCTACCGTCTTGTAAATCTTCTGGCTTCTTGCGCTTCTCGTAAACAACGATTATGACCACCAGGATGATGATCTCAGCCAAAACGCCCAGCAGCGGCCACAGCGGTGCCAAGAGGCTGCGCACCCTCAGCACAGACCTCTCATTGTGGCTGCCGATAACGTTGGAGGCGTTGCACAGGTACTCGCCAGGGTCCAGGTTGATGTCTAGGTCGGCAATTTGCAGCTCTGTGTAGTTCTCCCTGCTGCTGGTGAAGAAGCGCCCGGTTGTGTTGTCAATATCCTGATAAAGGGGCGGGACAAATATTTGGTCAGAATTCCTCAAGGTTTGGCAACATAAAAGCAGGTTATTTAATTGTTGATGATGCAGAACCATGCAGATTTTTTATTGGCACCATTGCTAAAGATGTATAAATAGACGTAAAATATGTTTTTTTTTCCTTATTGCCTGGTGAGATTAAGGCACAGAGATACTGATAAAAATGCAAATCTCAGAGGGGAAAATATCCCACATCAAGAAAGGACAAGTTCCAACAATATCACCAGCGTTAAATTCCCAGGCATCCCTGCTGTTAATGCTCTGTCCATCCCTCTTTTGTCAATAGGACAGCATTTAGTCTTCTACTATTACATTTTACAAGGTTTAAACACACAGAGAAATCTTTTAACTTTTCTTTCTGTGCAATCTTTCTACATGGTCCATAGTACCATCTCCTTTATTATGCGCCCTTCTCTTCAGCCCACCCCCACACGGGTACAGTACGTTTTAGGTCTAAGGTCTGAGATTACCATCGAAGAAGGTTGATTTGGTGTCTAATGAGAAATTTCTGTGTTGACTTGACTAAATGTTGTGTATGATTATCCCTTTTAAAGACCCAATGAGGAAAGATTTTAGCTTTCTGGCAAACTCCACCAGATTTTTATCTAAATCTCCTGGTATGACAAAGAGGTCACGATACCATGTAATTGAACATGGTTCAATGGCCTGAGAAATAGAAACCACAGCACCACACATCCTTCACACAACAGGGAGTATGTCATAAAGACTTTGCCACTCAAGATGTCAAAAGATTGTTTTCTACCTATTTTTCCATTCCTAGACACTCTGATTGATTTCAAATAGTAAAATGTATTCAAGAAAAAATGTTAGGGCACATTAACTTCATAGAACTTCTCAGAGCTGCTAATAAATTAAATACTGTGGATTTTGCCCAACACAAAGTAACTCCTTTAAATTGACTTTTGTACTCTTTTGTACTCCCCAGCTAAACGGACCCAACTTAACCTTTCAATTCTTACTGACCACTCAAAGCCACCGCCAGGAGGTGTTTCGATCTGCCAGGCATTTCTAGGTCGGTCAAAACACAAACGATGTAAAGATAAACCAAGCAGGGAGGAGCCGAACTGGACTGGCCAAACCGAGTAGGGTTGGTGGAACAGCGGCTCGTTTTTCCGGCATGGGATGACTCTAGTGTGATGGAAATTATTTATTTTCAGGCTTTTTACACCTACTATGGGGGTGCTAATAGGTGCGCAGGACTATTTTCAACTTTCCACTAGTTAATGTTATTAATTCTTTCACTTTGGTTTGACTGTGGTGGAATAGGTAGTGTTTAACTCTGTTTTTTTTTTTTTTTTTAAATACACTATACGTATTAGATTATCTTTTATGCAGCGGTCACTTCTACTTAAACAAATGAACAATCTGAGCCTCATTGCTGACTCACAAGGAATCTCTGAGAACCCACAGTATTACATTACAGTCGCTAAACAAATGGTGGCTTAACTAAAGTGGATTTTGACTTCCTAATCTTCAGCCCTACCTTCTGCTCAGATAGCTGTTCGAGTCATGCAAGTTAACAGTTTTAACTTGGATTTGGGAGATGTGGTAACATCCTGTTCACAATGGTGGGGTTTTAGAGGCTTAGGAGGTGTCCCGTATTGATTTTTCCAATCAGGATTTTTAATGCACTGCTTTGAGTGAAACATTTGGTATTGGCTTGTGTTGTATTTAGAAAAATTTTAAAGATCATTTAAATGTTTCGATTTTAAAAGCAAAAAAAAGGAGTAATGTGCTGGATTGTCTGTGTGGGTTTTTGAGCTGCTCATCAGATTTTCTTCCAACTTCCATCTTTTATGTGAATTAAGTTGCTGTGTTTTATTCTAAAGGCATGTAAGCTTGTACAGGATGTACCCTGCCTCTTCCTCTTTTATCACCTGGGAAATTCTCCAACCCCCTAAGACCCTCCACGGGATCAAGCAGGAACAGCAGATGCATTGATGCATGTAATGTAGGCAATAAAATAAACTAGTGATTAATATCTAATATTATTTATACATACCTCTTTTTACACATTACCTTTTAACATAAAAAAACAACTTAGAGTGACCATGACTATTACCAATTCCATATTCGTAGCTATCAGTGATAGGAAAATGTAATTGTAATTTTTAAATAATAATAATAAGAAGAAGAAGAAGAAGAATAACACATGAATAGGATTTCCATAAATAGTAATATATGTTTCAATTGCAGCAAATAATATATCAAAAATAAACATACAATTAACAAATAAATGCATTTTAATGAAATTCATAAAACTATGAAATACCCTTGGGCCAGTGTGGTCGATCTTATGCCAGGTCCAGACGGGGTGAGGATAGCCCACAGACTTACAGTAGAGAACAGCGCGTTCGCCCTCGTTCTTATTCTCACTACGCTTATGGCCTGTAATCAAGGGGGCGGCTGAAACAAAGACAAAAAAAAAAAAACGGACATTCCTTTAAAACGAAATGGACAGAATATATTGCAGATTTTAAAAATGTATTTTCAACTGAAAGTTAAGAGCGACAATAAAACCAGAAAAAATGTGTCCACAATTACAAAAGTAATGGCATCAATGTACCAAAAAAAAAACTACCAGCTACAAAATATTTACACAGCATTACATAATTATTTCCATACACACACGACCACTGCTTAGAAGTGGCATGCTTAACTATTTTGACAAATTTTCCATTCCAGTTATCCTCAGGGTTGTAGCTCATTGCCATATTATTTATTTTTAAGTTTATGGAGCTAAGATCAGCTAAAAATTATATTTAAAAAAAGAGATTACAACTGACAGTTACCCAACAAACCAGCAACACACAAAATAGACAAAAGTGAGTCCAGTCTGCCTGTAATTTACCATTGTGGTGAAAGACCTGTTGTCAGACAAATATTTTTCAAAGCAACAAAATTCTGGCAGATAAAAAGTTTTTTGTTCCAGTTTCAACCAGCATTATTATTTGGATGTCAATTAGTGTCAACGCTGTACTCCCCAACAAATGTGCAATCACAATATTAGAGAGCCCAACAATGGTTGTGCTCACTTTACTCCACATAATCTGTCCGTACTTGTGAGGCTTTAACTGCACTGCTGTAATGTAGTTGTCCATCTATAGTTAGTTTCCCCCATGACAAGCTTTAAAATGACAGTTGTTCTTTAAGCTGACAGAATGCATACTAATGGAGCCTAATATTAAATTCAACATTAAATATATCCGTCATAAATTTAATCTATCCATTAAGAAGCATGTGATAGATTTAAATGTTAAGACTTATGAATTGATCTATGAATTTTGTGCTCTAGGAAATTACTCATTCCTGCCTAGATGAGCAGAAATGCTCCATTCAAATAATAAGTACACCTTCCCAAAATCTAATTTGCCTCCATTGCGATGCATGTGTGACAGCAGAAAAGGCTGACCGGATTTTACTGTTGAGACATAATCCCTTGCCATCAGGCAAACAAGACACCATCTGCTGCCACTGAGCCGGGCATTGGCTGGATGAAGGTGTCAAGGGCGCCGGCTGCCCCTGAGCAGCCAGCAGAGCCGTTTGAAATCACAGGTCCCCACGTGACAGGCCAACGAGGGCTCAAGGCAGCTTTGACTGGTGACAGATCAAAATGTGGCCCTGAAACGGCAAATATGCCCGCAGCTCATAAATAAACACCTACATTTTATTTCGATGGTGGCGTTAGCAGAAGGGGCCATTTCAAAGTTGTAGACACATATGTAGACTCCAGCATCGTCTCCCCTTGGTCTGTTGAGCCTGCAGATCAGAAAAGAACCCCACGTTTAGCCACAGCAGGCTGCCAAGAGCTTGCATTTTATAGTCATGCATTAACGTCTCCACCTATATTCAGCATTCTTGTTTGGGGTGCGCGTTCCCTCGATCTCCTCCCCATTCTTCATCCAGTAGCTCTCCTGCGGGGCACTGTAGGCGCTGGTCAGATTGCACTGCAACAAGATGCTGTCCATCCCCGCAGTGATTGTGAACGAATCGGTGACAGAAATCGATGGCTCTGTAAAAGAGAGACCGCTCAGCAAAGAAAAATGTAATGCCTGCCCCGATTTGTTGTTTCGGGAAGATGTAAACAAGAATATACAGACTAGTCCCACCAGGCATCCTGATATCACCACTCTTTAAGCAAACATAACAAAGGAAATGTTGAAAAAGCAAGTAAAAGTCAATAAATGTTTATTATTATTATTATTATCCATTATGCATATGTGAAGCAAATGAGGAATAAAAAAAAATAACAGGTTGTGCTGCTCAAATTACTTTTGTTTAGGATTCTATCTTAATTTTAAAAGTTGTCTGAAACTTGGATTCTGTAAAAAAAATCTATGTTTGCCCATTAGTGCAGGTTGATGTAAAAAATGTTGAATTTTTGGACTCACTGTTAAAATTTGCTTTGTTTTAATCTAATAAGAATTTATTTTTTATCTTGGTAAGGAAATTTAAAAAAAAATCTGGTAAATAATTCTAATCTGTTTCCTTTTCAAATAGCTCTAAACTTATTTATTCTTTTGTTGGTTAAAAACTATATGAGTTAACTGGTTTTGGAGAATCAACATTGTTGATATAAGAAAAGAATTATAAATATTATCTATTATTTATTTGATATGTTGCAGTGACATGTGTTGATTTAGAAAATAGTGTTTTTATTTCTTCCATGGTGGTATTGATCTTTATCATATTTTAAACGTTGGATACCTTATCTTACCGTAACAAAGGGATTACTGCTGCATTTTCACCTTGTGGCTTAATCTACTTAATATCTATTTAACTTCTTTTCATGGTGATTCCTGTATTTTGTCTCTGTTTTCACAAACAAGCAAGTCAAACCTACAATTTAAAGAAGACAATTAAATTCCAAGTTAAGAAAAATGCAAAGAAATGTGTGGAATGATAAAGGAATGAACACAGGGAATAAGGGGGAAGGTGGGCTCTACAGGATGGATGGACATCGAAGGACTGACCGAATAAAAGGGATGAGCTGCAGACGATAATACAACTAGGCTCTGCTTTCCTTCATTTTCAGATCTGCAGGGGAGGATGGCACCTACGGAGGAAGCTACTGGTCCTCTGGAGAGTTCTGAGAGGAGGCTGAGTCACACAGGAACTGGGTGGGTGGGTTGCTCAACACTGACCACTCACTCTGCAGCACAGTTACAGTGGCCTGAGCTCGGATCCATGTGGTGGCTGGGTTTTGGTGGAGGTTGTTACGCCGAGGGTCGTTGCTAGCTCGGCACTCGTACGTCCCGGCGTCATCCAGGGTGAGATGCGAAACGCCCAGCACGCTCACTGAGTTGACGCCGTACGCCGTGCCGATCGACACCCGGCGCCTGCGGGCGCCGTCCCACAGCTGCCTGAAAGAGTCCGCTCGGTTGATCTCCGAGTACCACCACTGGATTTCTGGGGTGGGGTTACCTACCACGTCACAGTACAGCTCAAAGGTGTCGCCTGTGAGCTTGGTCTCGGACAGAGGGGATTTCACAAAGCCCGCTGTTGGGTGGCATATCCGGAGATCAATCAACAAAAAAAAAAAAAAAAGAAAAGTAAAGAGGCTAAATAAGGAATGGTTAAATAAAAACAGGCAGCAACAAACAGAAAAGGAAAAAAAAAAGAAACTAAATAAACAAGACGGCGTGTCTTAAAAGCAAGAAAACGATGGGTGGGGAAACTGTTTGAACTTCCTATAAATTATTTATCTTTTAAGCTTTGAGAATATTAGTCTGGCTTAACATATTTAAATCTTAAGTTTTAAATACCATTATAAAAATGTAATAAAATCATTTTCTTTCATTTATTTATTTATTTTTTTTGTCTGTTGTAATGCGCCTGCAGTGACGTTTTTTTGTTTGATTTAAATATAAGTTCACAAATTATTCAAAACAAACACACAATAACCTCAACCCCTGTGACACAAAAATATGAAAAACCCACATGACACTATAAGGATCACTAATGCATTGCATTTTAGTCAGCAGCTGAAGACATGACCTCACGTCTGTCTGAGCCATTATTGCTGCTATTCCTGGGAACCCTTAATTCAATTCTGCCGGGACGTCCCTTCGAGGCTCCTCTCACCTAATTTGTCCAATTAATGATATCTGCAGCCGCTTGGTGCAGCGCTGAAATGTAAAAAAAAAAGTCCTTTTATGTGACCTTGTCATGTGCAGCACTTCATGTCTGCTTAATGAAAACATCATTAGAGATCTCTAGATAATTACTCATTGATTAGACATCAGGAAACAAGCACCACTACTATTAAAGGATTCAAATCCCTCTCTATTTGATGTAAACGTCAACAGTAAAACAACGGGTTGTGGCTGAACAGAAAAGATGAAGACGAGGAGGGGGACAGGGGCTACAGACAGCGTGGAGAGCCTGAGACTGAGAGATTTATACAAGCTGCGCAGCTCCTGCTCTCTGGGGAGCGTGTAGGCGCATGGTGATAGACCCCCTCCGTTTCCATAGGACTGCACTTCGGCAGCAAAGCAGGAAAATGAGCCGCCAAGGAGATTCGGTGGATCGTCAAAGACAGAAAGTGTGACGCTCAAAAATAGGCCGTACAGATTCCAGCACTACGGGGAATAAAAGAAAATTCAGTTCTCAGCCCAGAAGTGCTGAGAGATGGGTGCTGTCGCCTCCGATAGACCAGATGTGTCAACACTGCTGAGCTTGTGGCCCTGTCCCTCCACACCATTGAGCTGTAAATGTCAGAGGGTGTGGTCATGTGGAGGCTGATGTCAGTTTACTCTGGGCCACTGGTTATATCTAATATCTTACATGCATTATTGTGGAACTAGGTAATCAACCCGTTATTTTTCATTTAGTCTTGTATCAATTAAAGCATTAAAAATATCTAAAAAAAAATTACAGTCATAAGGTTTATGTTCTTTTTTGAGTCAAATGAATGCAATGCAGCCCCACTGAAGTGTGAAGACCAAGGTCAAAGGTGAGCGCAGCAGAAAAAAACAGCTATATTCCACAGTCAGTATAACGTTCCTCACAAAAGCGAGTACACCCCTCATGTTTTTGTAAATATTTTACTATACCCTTTAATGGGACACTGAAAATATGAAACTTTGATACAATATGAAGTAGTCACTGTACAGCAAGATAACTCAACACTTTGTCATCAATGTCTAAACTGCTGGAAACTAAAGTGAGTGCATCCCAAAGTGAAAATGCCCCAAATTGTGCCCAAAGTGTCCATATTTTGTGTGGCCACCATTATTTTCCAACAGCGCCTTAAAGTCTCTTGAGCCTGGAGTTCACTAGAGCTTAACAGGTTGCCACAGAATCCTCTTCCTTTCCTCCATGAGGACATCCAGGAGCCGGTGGATGTCAGAGACCTCCGCCTCCTATTGGTGGACGCTCCTGAGATGCTCAGTAGAGCTTATAGGTCTGGAGACATGCTGGATCAGTCCAGCCCTTTGCCTTTGGCTTCTTTAGCAAGGCAGCAATTGTCTTCCAGGTGTATTTGGGGTCATCATCATGTTGGAAAAGTGCCCTTCAGCCCAGTGTCTAAAGGAGAGAGGATGCTGCTTATGTCACAGTACATGTTGGCATTCATGGTTTCTTTAAGGAAATGTAGCTGCCAGCCACCTGCAGCACTCATGCAGCCCCACAGCATGACACTCCCACTACCATGCTTGACTGTGGGCAAGACGTACTAGTGTTTTTACTCCACCACACACTCTGGACACAATCTGAGCCAAATAAATATATCTTGGTCACATCAGACCACAGGATCTGGCTCCAGTAATCCATGCCCTTGGTCTGCTTGTCTTCAGCAAACTGTGGGCTTTCTTGTGCATCATCTTTAGAAGAGGCTTCCTTCTTGGACGCCAGCCATGACGACCAATTTGATGCAGTGGGTGGCGTATGGTCTGTTCACTGACAGGCAGACCCTCCCAACCCTTCAACCTCTGCAACAATGCTGGCAGAACTCATACTGTACGTCTATTTTTATACCGAGGAGGGAAAATGACAAATTGGGCACAGTTTGGACATTTTTACTTAGAGCTGTATGCACTTATGTCGCCAGCAGTTTAGACATTAATGGCTGCGTGTTGAGTTTTCTTGAGGGGACAGAAAAGTTACAGACATACAAACTGAACACTGACCACTTTATATTGTATCAAAGTTTCCTATCTTCAGTGTTGTCCCATAAAAAGGTAGGGCTGGACAATATAGAAAAAAAGCATATCGATATAATAGAAATCATACTGATCGATGTCGATAATTATCAACAAATTCAAAACATATATTTTAAGTGCAGGCCATTTTATGCTGTTGCTTAGCGACCTATTTTAGATACAGAACACACAAACACTGAATACAGACTCAACCCTTTATTCCACTAACTTTTTACCAAAACTGCAAGTATTCAAAAAATGAAAAACAAACATGCTCTCTAAATTCTTTGAAGGGGGCGGAGCTTGTGGTCGGAGCGTTCCTGGGTCTGTGTTGTGATTGGTTGGGAGGATGTAATGACTGTAATATTAACCTACATGATAGGCTAGAATGCAAAAGGAAGGAAAACTGTTCTATTGAACTTTTTATTGACTCTTTTTTTTCTATCATCGACATACGTCTATCAATCGATATATATTGTTATTGAATTATCTTCCAGCCCTATAAAACGGTATAGTAAAATATTTATAAAAATATGAGGGGTGTAGGCTACTCACTTATGTGAGGAACTGTATGTAATGTTTCATCTTTGTACAGCGACCTCTTACTTATGAGCAATTAAAACACAATTACTATTTCACAGAATGTAACTATTATTACCTAGTCATCAGTAAATTGCTCAAAATGCAATCAGAAAACACTGACAAATAAATCTACAGGAATGTATCCCCATTTAAACAGACATCCGTAAGTCACCAAGGCAACGTTATTGAAGTGCACATCTGCAGTCATGTCCGAACAGCTCATATTTTATCTGTCAAACATGTACCAATGCTGGATAACAATATTAGAATTTTTCACTAACAGTTAATTCTACTGATTTCAGAGTTTTGCTTGTTAAAAATAGGATATCGGGGAGTTTCAAAAAGCTCTGAGCTTCAAAGATGTGGGAGACAAGAGATTGTCTTTGATGTTAAATATAACAGCAACACTAATTGGACCCGCGACTATTTATCCACTGCACAGATAATGGGGAGATTCATAAAATCATGGCGAGAGTCATTGTTCAAGTTATTCTTCAAGCAAACATATCACACATATATATTTTTTTAATCGCCCCATTTCTCCTTGATACTGACAATCTGACATTTGTTTCCTTTGTCAATAGATATAGAAATACATTTCATGAGTTTACTATAAAGGTTAAGAAGATAAACCTTGATGCATAGAAGCAAATCATCTTGCAAAAGCTTCATTTTCAGTTCTGATTTATAAACTAATACTTCTATTGAGTAACCAACAGCACATTTTGGCATAGTCAATGTTTCAATGAAATAAAAATAATTTTACCTAAAAGAAAATCCGTAAAATAAAATAAAAAGCCAGACTGAAGTCTTTTCAGATTCCATGCTACCTTTTTAAAAAAGTCACCCTTTAGACTGAATATCTCAGTAAATGAATCAGTTTTGGTAATTGCGTGGCTTTTATAAAAACCTTATGAAGAACCAGGGTTGCCCTGGTCGTTGCTCCTCAGCTTTGAATGACATACAAATCAGCAGGAAACGTCAATGCCAATATTTAACAATCATAGAAACTCCCTTGGCGTTAAAAAGTCATGCCTAGGAAAACAGAAAATGCAGAACGTACATCAGCTGTGAAAATGACCTGCGGCCTTCTTACCGGTCGGCAGTATTACACAATCAGCTGACTTCACCTCCACTGCATCATACTTGAGATCTAATTGTGCTGAATTGTATTGATTTGACCTGTTAGTGTTTATAATTTCATAACAATTGGACCCGTGTGTCTTGCACGGCGCCTTGCGGCGGCCTTTATTGTTGTTGCTTGATGCCATACGGTGACCTGAAAACGCTAAGATCACAACGTCCATCTCTCTGTCCGGTTCAAAGCGAACACATAGCAAGCCTGCTCTTCATCAGCTATTCCTCAGATGTTAGGCGGCTGTGTGCGCA